>NW_025534242.1:0-239730 GCF_020615455.1 Coregonus clupeaformis
AGTATTCATACCCTTGACTTATTCCACATTTTGTTGTGTGATGTCACAGAGGCTGTGTCCTGGAGGACGTTACATCCTGAGATGGCTGCAAACCCAGACAGCTATGGCTCCATCTGCTGGTATGGTCGGGAACTCCACCCCTCTATGGCCAATCTTCCCATACGCAGCTGAAACAATGAGGAGCTGATGAGCTGAAGGTTTGGGAAGGGAAGAGAGACAGTCTCAAGCTGGGCTCTCAGGAGGACAAGAGTGCAATGCACGTCCACTTCCATGAGGAATATAAGGATTTGGAGATACTTACCTTTGGGAAATACTCACCTTTGGATATATGCACCTGTGGAAATACGTGTGGGACATTTGGAAGGACGTTTTGCTGGGTTGGCCACTAGCTGCAACGTGGAATACAGTAAGACTGGGGAAACGTTATTTGAGCGGGGGAGAGTTATGATTTTGGATGTGGAAGAGACATCCCTGAACTGTGCTAACCCTTAAAGAGCCACCAGAGAACAGAATTGTGTTATACTTTCGTTAGTTTCCCAAGACCTTTAATAAAATCCTTGTTTTGGTTGAACCTGGTCTCCTTGCACTACTTGAGCAATCTGAAAGCTGGGTAGCCTCTCGTGACATCACAGATGGTGGAGAATACAGGCACGCTCGGGCGTTAATAGTGCATGTCAGAGGAGGATACCGAAGGTTTGATCACCCAGTTTTCCAAGTTGGCCGTAGGCTCCCCGCCTCGACTGAAATGGAGGACATATTGAAAGCCCTTGTTGCTGGCCAGCAAGCCCAGATGCAAGCAAACGTGGCTCTCTTTGAGGAGCAAAAGAAAGCCAACCTTCTGAAGGCAGAGGAATTTGCAGTTGCAGAGACAGAGGGTGGTCCAAAATACCCGCCCAATAAAGGCAAGTGACTTTATATCTAAGATGGGAGCTACCGATGACATTGAGGCATACCTGCATGCATTTGAGGCCACGGCCACTAGGGAAGCCTGGCCCAAGCAACAGTGGGTTGGTCTGTTAGCCCCCCTTTCTAACCGGGAAGCGCTGAATGCTGTCCGGGACCTGGGCCCTGACCAGGTTACTGACTATGATGCCCTGAAGTCTGAGATCCTCAGCAGATATGGACTCACAAAGTTTGGTATGGCCCAGCGCTTTCACAGTTGGACCTTCCAACCAGACCAACCTCCTGGCGCAGATGCATGAACTTGTCGATCGCAAGGAAATGGCTGGATCCGCAGAGGAATACAGCAGCGGGGTGGTGGAGGGCCGTTGTGGTGGATCGTTACCTACGCGCCCTGGCTTATGAGGGGCAAAACGGTTCATCAGTCACAGGCCTTGACCCACGGCTGATCTGACCGTGGAAGCTGTGGAAAAGTACCAGGCCACAGCCGGGAGATGCTGAATGCTTCGAAAAAGAGCCCCAGGAGTGCGGCCCCACCACAAATGAAAAGAACCCGTCCAAAGGACCCCAAGGTCTCGAACCCAGCCACGTCAGGACTTATCCCGGCTCCAGGGGAGCCAGAAACCAGGCGGGTCCAAGAAGAGTACACCAGGAGGGGGAAACTCGACAGTGTTACCGGTGTGGGGAGATGGGACATATCTCCTGGCAGTGTGGGAAACCAGCCGATGAACCTATGCCCACTGCGGAGTCCTCCAGCTCAGCACCCACACACCGTGTTGCCTCGCTCTTGGGAGTCGTAGATGGCGGCCCAGATCGACCCCCACCTGCCCGGTAACTGTGAATCACCATGATGGAGGCCTTACTGGATTCTGGTAGCCGGGCCACCCTGGTGCGTAAGGATTTGGTGGGCCCAACGTGTCTGACCCCGGGGAAAGTCCTCCCAGTTTCCTGTGTCCATGGGGACACCAGAGAATACCCCCATTACTGAACTTACAATGACCAGTACACGGGGAACCATACACACGACAGGCGGGGGTGGTTGGGATTCCCTCCCCGTCCCTGTCCTAATTGGGACGAGACTGCCCGGCCTTTTACCCACTCTGGAGAGAGTCTCTCAGGAGAGGATAACCCGAGTACCTCGGAAACGGAGAGGCAAGACTATCCTGGGAAGGCTCCAGTGCAATCCTCCGAGTTACTCACTCCCGCCCCGGGCTCTGATAGGATGGCAGGTGCCCCAGACCGACACAGAGACGGAGCTACAGAATCTGGACAAAGAACTGTCTGGTCTGAAGGGGACCGCTGAGAGGTATCGTTTGTTAAAGCGCAACAGTTAGACATGAAGACAGAAGAGTTAGATATCCTCCAGGCTAAACTCCACAGAGCTCCTTCCTAAGCAACAGGAGGAGCTGGAGAGGCTGCGCAGGGACCATCGAGGAGGTGTGAGGAGACCCTGCGCAGTAGTAAGGAGGTCCAGAAGAAGGCAGAGGAGAAGTACAAGGTGTTGGAGAACAAGATGAAGAATGCGGAGGCAGAGAGAGGAGAAGGAACTGAAAGCTGCTCAACAGAAGCTAAACTCTGCTAAAACCAAGGCTGATCGTTCAGTAAGAAACTCAAGGAGCGACAACAGGAGGCTGAGTCCCTGGTCCTAGAGTTGGAGGAGTTGAAGAGAGAGCAGTCTGGCAAGCACCACGGCAATGTCGGGCACCCTCTCCCGGCGTGATGCCTTCTTCGCTGCCTTTACCCCGACGAGGACGTCGGTCCCGGGGAGGGGGATGTGTGATGTCACAGAGGCTGTGTCCTGGAGGGACGTTACATCCCCCTGAGATGGCTGCAAACCCAGACAGCTATGGCTCCATCTGCTGGTATGGTCGGGAACTCCACCCTCTATGGCCAATCTTCCCACGCAGCTGAAACAAATGAGGAGCTGATGAGCTGAAGGTTTGGGAAGGGAAGAGAGACAGTCTCCAAGCTGGGCTCTCAGGAGGACAAGAGTGCTGCACGTCCACTTCCATGAGGAATATAAGGATTTGGAGATACTTACCTTTGGGAAATACTCACCTTTGGATATATGCACCTGTGGAAATACGTGTGGGACATTTGGAAGGACGTTTTGCTGGGTTGGCCACTAGCTGCAACGTGGAATACAGTAAGACTGGGGAAACGTTATTTGAGCGAGGGAGAGTTATGATTTTGGATGTGGAAGAGACATCCCCTGAACTGTTAACCCTAAAGAGCCACCAGAGAACAGAATTGTGTTATACTTTCGTTAGTTTCCCAAGACCTTTAATAAAATCCTTGTTTTGGTTGAACCTGGTCTCCTTTGCACTACTTGAGCAATCCCGCTGAAAGCTGGGTAGCCTCTCGTGACATCACAGTTGTGTTACAGCCTAAATTCTAAATGGATTACATAGAATTTTCTCTCTCACCCATCTACATGCCACCAGAGGTCTCTTCACAGTCCCCAAGTCCAGAACAGACTATGGGAGGCGCACAGTACTATATAGAGCCATGACTACATGGAACTCTATTCCACATCAAGTAACTCATTATAAAAAAAATAAAAAGATAAAAAATACACCTTATGGAACAGCGGGACTGTGAAGCAACACAAACATAGACACATGCATACAAACACACATGCATACTCTTCCTGGGGGTCCATATACCTATAACACAAAATCCATCTGTACATGTGTATAGTGCCTATGTTATCGTGTGTTTGTATGCATGTGTCTATATTTGTGTTGCTTCACAGTCCCAGCTGTTCCATAAGTGTATTTTTATGTTTTTTTTAAATATAATTTTACTGCTGGCATGAGTTACTTGATGTGGAATAGAGTTCCATGTCGTCATGGTTCTATATTATTGCTTTTATTTTTTACTTAACACTTTTATTTATTTTACTTTTCTTTAAAAACGGCATTGTTGGTTAAGGGCTTGTAAGTAAGCATTTCACTGTAATGTCTACACCTGTTGTATTCGGCACATGTGGCAACTTTGATTTGACTTAAGTACGTTTTACTCCTGAACTTATTTATGCTTGCCATAACAAAGGGGGTTGAATACTCAAGACATACTCAAGACATTTCAGCTTTTCATGTTTTATTCATTTGTAAAACTTTCTAAAAACATAATTCCACTTTGAAATTATGGGGTATTGTGTGTAGGCCAGTGACAACACAATCTCAATGTAATCCATTTTAAATTCAGGCTGTGACACAACAAAATGTGAAAAAAGTCAAGGGGTGTGAATACCTTCTGAAGGCACTGTATGTAGATAGAACAATACAGAGAAAGAGGGTAACCAATGAATGAGCCCATACCTGCCACAGACCAGAGACAGAACACCAACACACTTCCTGCTGTTCTCAAGGCCATTGTTTGTCTCCAACTCTGCAGTCTTAGAATCACAAAGGTCCCACCAGCTGCAGTAAAACCTGGTGTTTCCAGTGTATTGTAACACAGCACTCTCTACTGGCATCTCAACAACACAACAGCCATAAATGTGACTCAAACCATCTCTCATCCTGTAGTCTTAGCAACATAACTAACTATAGCTGGAGAATAAATACACCTTATACATCAAATGAGAGGTGAACAATCACACATTGCAGTGTTTCCCAACCCTGGTCTTCCAGTCAACATCAAGCCCTCAATGAGTTGAATGAGGTGTGTTTGTCCAAGGCTACAATGAAAATGTGTACTGTTGGGGTACTGGAGGACCAGGGTTGGGAAACACTGACTTCTTGAATAGATCTGTCTGTAGCACTGTTTACACTGTAGACATTATTCATTAATTGCTTCAGATCTGTTATATTCTCATAATCCTGACTATAGCATTGATACCTGGGTCCCTGTCTTTATCAGAATATATGGTTTATCACTAAATCTATCAAGCACAATATTACAAGATATACAAGTAAAGTGTACTTACAGAGTGAAGTGAAGGGGGAGGTCTTGTACTGTAAGTCAATTTACTGGCAATGCATAGAAACAGGAAGTGTGAGTTCTTAAAGTATTTAAAGTAGTCAGGGGCTCAAGTAGCTGATATAGTTATATAAGCTGACATATGGAATTATTTTAAGATGGTCATATCATAGATAATAATATCATAGATAATAATCATAGCTTTTTTGATTCAGAATTTTAAGACCGCTTTTAGGTCTTAAATTAATTTAATTTGATAAAATATTTAATTTGGCCTTTAGTACCAAATCCCATGGAAACTCATTGAATAACACATTCATAAATGGCAAAAAGACATCATAACGTGTTTAGAAGTGGCTGTCCTATATCTAGGAGATATAAGAGAGCTCAGGAAATATATATACAGTGAGGAGAACAAGTATTTGATACACTGCCGATTTTGCAGGTTTTCCTACTTACAAAGCATGTAGAGGTCTGTAATTTTTATCATAGGTACACTTCAACTGTGAGAGACGGAATCTAAAACAAAAATCCAGAAAATCACATTGTATGATTTTTAAGTAATTAATTTGCATTTGATTGCATGACATAAGTATTTGATCACCTACCAACCAGTAAGAATTCCGGCTCTCACAGACCTGTTAGTTTTTCTTTAAGAAGCCCTCCTGTTCTCCACTCATTACCTGTATTAACTGCACCTGTTTGAACTCGTTACCTGTATAAAAGACACCTGTCCACACACTCAATCAAACAGACTCCAACCTCTCCACAATGGCCAAGACCAGAGAGCTGTGTCAGGACATCAGGGATACAATTGTAGACCTGCACAAGGCTGGGATGGGCTACAGGACAATAAGCAAGCAGCTTGGTGAGAAAGCAACAACTGTTGGCGCAATTATTAGAAAATGGAAGAAGTTCAAGATGACGGTCAATCACCCTCGGTCTGGGGCTCCATGCAAGATCTCACCTCGTGGGGCATCAATGACCATGAGGAAGGTGAGGGATCAGCCCAGAACTACACGGCAGGACCTGGTCAATGACCTGAAGAGAGCTGGGACCACAGTCTCAAAGAAAACCATTAGTAACACACTACGCCGTCATGGATTAAAATCCTGCAGCGCACGCAAGGTCCCCCTGCTCAAGCCAGCGCATGTCCAGGCCCGTCTGAAGTTTGCCAATGACCATCTGGATGATCCAGAGGAGGAATGGGAGAAGGTCATGTGGTCTGATCAGACAAAAATATAGCTTTTTTGGTCTAAACTCCACTCGCCGTGTTTGGAGGAAGAAGAAGGATGAGTACAACTCAAGAACACCATCCCAACCGTGAAGCATGGAGGTGGAAACATTATTCTTTGGGGATGCTTTTTCTGCAAAGGGGACAGGACGACTGCACCGTATTGAGGGGAGGATGGATGGGGCCATGTATTGCGAGATCTTGGCCAACAACCTCCTTCCCTCAGTAAGAGCATTGAAGATGGGTCGTGGCTGGGTCTTCCAGCATGACAACGACCCGAAACACACAGCCAGGGCAACTAAGGAGTGGCTCCGTAGAAGCATCTCAAGGTCCTAGAGTGGCCTAGCCAGTCTCCAGACCTGAACCCAATAGAAAATCTTTGGAGGGAGCTGAAAGTCCGTATTGCCCAGCGACAGCCCCGAAACCTGAAGGATCTGGATAAGGTCTGTATGGGAGGAGTGGGCCAAAATCCCTGCTGCAGTGTGTGCAAACCTGGTCAAGACCTACAGGAAACGTATGATCTCTGTAATTGCAAACAAAGGTTTCTGTACCAAATATTAAGTTCTACTTTTCTGATGTATCAAATACTTATGTCATGCAATCAAATGCAAATTAATTACTTAAAAATCATACAATGTGATTTTCTGGATTTTTGTTTTAGATTCCGTCTCTCACAGTTGAAGTGTACCTATGATAAAAATTACAGACCTCTACATGCTTTGTAAGTAGGAAAACCTGCAAAATCGGCAGTGTATCAAATACTTGTTCTCCCCACTGTATATCTTTTACACATATTAGTAAGACATGAACATACATGACTACAGTCTTGTTGATGCAGGACAACTAATGATGTCACATAGGCCTACAGATCAGTGCCCTCGTTAATAGAGTAGATGGTTAATATTATGTAGATTACACCTCATACTGCAACTCAGCGGTGGAGGGGCAGGGGGTCACTTATTCTAACAGATGTGTAGCACTGTTTTTTCCATCAATTGTTTCAAACCTATTTTATTCTCCTTACCATGACTATAGCATTGTTGTTTTGTAACCAAGGGACACAACATATCCTTGACTCTTCTACATATTTCAACTAAACATAATTAAACTAAACAAAAATGAAATATATGAAACCACACCACAGATGTGTATTTTACAATTAGGTTTACATGCAAGCATTCGTTCGCGTAAGAAATCACTGATTAAAAGTAGAATGGTAAGGTATAAGATATTATCAAGTGGACTTACAGAGTGAAGAGAGAGAGCGAGAGGTTTGATAGAGGACCTTATTGGCTGTGTGAAACAGAGTGTGATGTCTGTGGTTGACACTAACTAGATGTACTGAGAGGCTAAAATGGGGATGCACAGCTGGCTTCCTGTCATGCCTCTTCTTGACAACCAACACGTCAGTACCGAGCTTTACAACAAATGTATTAACATATTTTTGGAGCACTTATACAAGAGGCCTACGTTCCTTATAGAAGCCAAGGGTTTAAGCCAGTCAAGCTATTACACAAGAAGGAAAGTTGTAAAACATCCCTATTCAAATCCTAGAATATAATTGTGTTAGTTTCTATGTGTAGTGTCTATGTTTTGTTTTCTATGTGTTCTTTTCTAGATCGTGTATTTCTGTGTTGGCCGGGGTGGTTCCCAATCGGAGGCAGCTGTGTCTTGTTGTCTCTGATTGGGAACCATACTTAGGCAGCCTGTTGTGCACTTGTCATTTGTGGGATCTTGTTCCGTGTAGGTTTGTGTTTATGACCGAGGACTTCACGTTTTCGTTTTGTTGTTTTGTTATTGTTAATTGTACTCAATAAAAGATGTACGCATTTCACGCTGCGCCTTGGTCCACTCATTACGACGATCGTGACAATTGGCATAGAAAGATGCCTGAGCGGAGTGCCCACTTCCGTTTTTCAGAAGAAACAGAAGTTAGGTTGAAAATACTTTATCCCTGAAAACCAGAAACATCCACTTTCTGCAAACGCCGCTAAGGGTGATGCACCAAACCGTTCTCAGTCAGCTGATTCCAACAGACTCACCTGTCCATTCTCTACTGTGTCTCTTCTGTCTCTTGTGTCAGAGGTGGATATGGAGGCCTTCTTCCTGTTTTGTTAATGAAGGAATTAATAGACAAATGAACGGATGAATGAATTAATACATTAAAATCAAGTTTAATATTTAGATCAATGATAAAAAACTAAATGTAAAAAAAGGGTACATTCCTCTCACTCACCTGAACCACATGAAGCCAGAGAGACAGAGGATGAGAATCAGAACAACCACTATGATTCCTACAGCTGCTTCCTTCAAAGACGATTGTTCCCCCACAGACAATACAGGAGAGTTGTAGCCTTCTACAGTACAGGAGTATCTGCCTGCATCCTCACTGCTGACTGGGTCTAGGGAGAGGTAGTTATCTTGGGTCTTTGAGTTGGTGAGACATTGTCCGTTCTTGTACCAGATGTAGGTGGTGTTGGGGTTGTCAGTCAGAGTACAGGTGGTGCTACAGGTCAGTGTCAGATTCCCTTTCTCTGTGGCAGGAGTCACCTTCACCTGCAGACCTGAAATGAGGTGTAGAACCTCACTTTGTCAGTACTCTTTGCCATAGACCAAGACTCCATATATATACCTGTGACCGTCAGAGTTGTTCCAGGAAGCTGTACCCCCATTCTCTAAATTGTGTTATGAATCTGAACTTGTACTCAGCTGACTCGTTCTCTCTCAGGTCTGTGATTTTCAGGGTACAATCTTTCTCTTGAATCGCAAGGTAGTTTTCTTTAGTCTCAAGGTACTCAGCACGATCTGCATGCTCTAGGTCCAAGCTCAGCGCTTTAAGCACTTCATCACATTTCTCTTGGATATACCACTTTGCCTTTAAAACTTCACTGACCATTTGGGCGTCTATATGTGCAGGGCAGTTCCACTGTTGAGCCCTTAAAAGCACAGATACTCTGATGGGTGTAAGTCACGTTGAAACACTTCTGACCAAAAACACCCAAAAACAATTGGAGGTCCATCAATTAGTTACAGTAGTTCCATTGTACTGTAAATAAGCACTGACTAAAGTTATATCTGTAATGGTATCCATTGTTGAATTGGGTAATCTTAGATTTAAAAAAATACTGTTGTTGAATCTACACTCACACACTGCAGGAGAGAAGAGATCCTCAAAGCCTTTTACAGCACAGGAGTAGCTGTCTGAATTTTAACTCGTAGCTGACAATGTGGACTTGGATAACCATGCTAGAAGTTGTCCATTCTTGTACCAAATGTATGTGGGGTTATCAGTCAGAGTACAGGTGGTGTTACAGGTCAGTGTTACCTTCTGTCCAAACAATGTGTTGGTGGGTGACACCATCACCTGGATTTTTTGTCCACACTTTGTTGCCGTAGTTGCTGAGTTGAGTGTGAATGGAAACCATAGAGAAGTGTCAATCAGTGAGGTGTGAGAGATAACTACTAAAGTGACATGGGGACGCCTAACAGACAATTCCACTGAACACCCCCAGAATAACATGAAGCATCTTGAATTGTATGTAGATTGAACAATCCAGAGAAAGAGGATAACCAATGAATGAGCCCATACCTGCCACAGACCAGAGACAGACCACCAACACACTTCCTGCTGTTCTCAAGGCCATTGTTGCATCACCCACCCTACAGTTTTAGAAACATAAAAGGTCCCACCAGCTGCAGTAAAACCTGGTGTTTCCAGTGTATTGTACCACAGCACTCTCTACTGGCATCTCAACAACACAACAGCCATCAATGTGACTCAAACCATCTCTCATCCTGTAGTCTTAGCAACATAACTAACTATAGCTGGTGAATAAATACACCTTATACATCAAATGAGAGATGAACAATCACTTATTGCAATGTTTCCCAACCCTGGTCTTCCAGTACCCCCAACAGTACACATTTTCATTGTAACCCTGGACAAACGCACCTGAGTCAACTTGTCAACTAATCATCAAGCCCTCAATGAGTTGAATGAGGTGTGTTTGTCCTACAATGAAAATGTGTACTGTTGGGGGTACTGGAGGACCAGGGTTGGGAAACACTGACTTCTTGAATAGATCTGTCTGTAGCACTGTTTACACTGTAGACATTATTCATTAATTGCTTCAGATCTGTTATATTCTCATAATCCTGACTATAGCATTGATACCTGGGTCCCTGTCTTTATCAGAATATATGGTTTATCACTAAATCTATCAAGCACAATATTACAAGATATACAAGTAAAGTGTACTTACAGAGTGAAGTGAAGGGGGGAGGTCTTGTACTGTAAATCAACTTACTGCCAGTGCATAGAAACAGGGAGTGTGAGTTCTGTGGTTGACACATATTTAAAGTAGTCAGGGCTCAAATAGCTGATACAGAAATGCCCGTTCCTTCCTATTTAAGTCATTAACATGCATGACTCAGTCTACTTATAATTATTATAATAAGACATGGGACTTACACAGTGCTTTTCAAAGACAACTAATGATGTCAGATAGGCCTATAGATCTGTACCCCAGTTATCAGAGTAGATGACTATAGATTGAATAGCAACGGATAGGAGAAAGATGGTTATTATTATGTAGATTACACCTATGTCATGTTGTGCTACTGCTTTAATAAAGAGAACCTATTTATATCATCTGTTTAATTACTGATAATGCTAATTACTGATAATGCAATTAAGCGGTATCAGGCAATTAACATAATCACCTATTTTTTTATTACGTGCTAAAACATAACAAATATGGAACCGATGCAAAACAAAACAAAGGTTTTACTAGGAGACTGACATGCAAACATTCATTATGCAGAACAAATCACCAAGAACAAAGGTTTTACTATGAGACTGACATGCAAACATTCATTCTGCAGAACAAATCACCAAGAACAAAGGTTTTACTATGAGACTGACATGCAAACATTCATTCTGCAGAACAAATCACCAAGAACAAATTATGATAATGTAAAAGGTAGTATCAAGTGTACTTCCAGAGTGAAGAGAGGAGTTTGGTAGGATACATTATACTGGCTGTGTGAAACAGAAGAGTGAGTTATATGGTTTACACCAAATAGATGTACTGAGGGTGATGCAGATCTGGCTTCCTGCACCCATGATGCCTTTTCCTGACAACCAATATGTCACTGAAGTGCTTATAAAAAAATGGAAAAGATCCCCATTAAAATACTTTAAAACAAATGCAACAACATCATTTGACCACACTAATAGGCCTATGGTTTCTCTGTAGTTCTGTATGTCTCACCAGCTACACTAAAACCTGGTGTTTTCAGTGTACAGTACTACAATGCTTTCTACTGGCATCTCAACACAACAACCATCAATCTGACTGAAAGACAGTCTATTGAGTAGCACTGGGGTGGTTGAATTTCACAGCAGAATACTGGATATCCTCGTCCTGTTTCTGGGGTTGAGACAGTTGTGCAGTGGAGTATCGAGACACTTCCTGTTTTCTGTGTTGGATGCTGGCGTAGTGAATGTCCTCCTGGTAGTCTGTGTCCGCTCTCTGTGCTGCAGTAAGGGTCATGGCCATGTCTGAGACGTTGTCATGCACTGGAATAGAGTCTCCCTGATGGGGAAAGAGGACAGATAACACGAGGACTGGAAAAGACTGTAGTTGTGGTGTTTTGAGTCAGGTGTAGGGAGACCACTAGTGGATTAATAGACTGTAGATGTGGTGTTTTGAGTCAGGTGTAGAGAGACCACTAGTGGATTAATAGACTGTAGTTGTGGTGTTTTGAGTCAGGTGTAGGGAGACCACTAGTGGATTAATAGACTGTAGTTGTGGTGTTTTGAGTCAGGTGTAGGGAGACCACTAGTGGATTAATAGAAGAACTGCAGGATGAAAACAAACCAACCAGATGACCTTTTCAGTTTTACTGAGTAACCCAGTGTGAATCATGTGTGTGGGGGGTGTGTGTCTGTGCATGCACACGCATGTATGTTTGCGTTTGAGCAAACTGTGTTTCCATGTGTGTACTCTGTGTGTGTTAGGTTAAAGCTATGATAACTCACACACCTCTTCTTTCAAGTGTTCCGACTGAAAATGTTGTGATGATGATGACGACGATGCTGGTTGCCGTGGTGTTGAAATGGTGTGAGTGTGAAGCATTGCCATGGTAGCTCGTCTCTCTCTCTCTCTGTGATTCTAAGTACAGATGTCCGGAGTCACCCAGCTCAAGCTTGTGATGTCCTTTCCTAACTACGGACAAGCCATGCTGAAACCAATGACGTGAGATACTGATCCTTCTCTCTCTCAGGGTGTTAGGGTACAGGAGGATCCCTCCGGCCTTAGGGAGGTTGGTTGACGTGGTAACAGAGATCAACAACATCACCACAGACCACAAACTTGCCAGGACCTTCTTCACCTCCCCTGGTCTGTCTATCATTCTATCCCTTCATCACTCTCTCACACTCACCCCATCTCCTGCGTCTGCATCTCCTCTCCCTGCGATAGTACGGCTAGAGTGACCTATCTTTCTCTCTCCCCCCTCTCTTTCCCTCCCTCCTCTCTCTGTCTAGGATCCGTCGCTCCACCCTACTCCATCTCCTCTCCCTGCCCTAGAACCGCGTCAGTGACGTCATGAGGGACTCACTCTTCCATGATCCTCTATTTTCGGTAGCGCCTTTCCTCTCCGAGCCGCACCTCTCCACCATGGATGTCACCTAGTGACTGTGCTCTGAACCATACACTGTTGCCAGGGATGACAGCCGCCATGGAGGAGACGATGAGGATGATGATGATAGGTCTAGTGTATGCTATCGATGGGCTGGGATGTTTAAATCCCTGTGTACATTTACCATACGGACTTGTTGTGGAAAATCTAAACCATGTTGTGGAAATTACCATTAGGGACACTTGAAGTAAATCTTAAATTAATCACCCTGTTTATTAACAGTTAACTGGAGAGGTTCCAACCAACTCAATGCACCATATGTCGATCAGGAGATCCAACAAGGCAGTCCCGTTATTTCTCTTTTATACTGCAGACAAGTCATATTTGCATGATTTAGCTTATTCATCATTCATAATTAATTAACGTTTGCTTCACTCATGTGACTGACCAATACCTCACAAGGCTTCTTCTCTCTAAGCTGAGAACTTGAAACTGAGATATCTTTAGTTCTCAAAACAAGGTTGGGCGTACTGCCAAATTGCAGATACTGATAAGTGAGGATTAGTTCAATCAGTCACTTGCATGAACACAGAAATTGGTTATTAGAACAGCACATGAAAATAACACAGAAATGTGTTATTAGAAAAGCACAAACATAAAATGTCCATCACAGTAAGGTTTAAGATATTATCAAGTGTATTTCTAGAGTGAAGAGAGAGAAGTTTGGTAGGATACCTTACTGGCTGTGAGAAAACAGAAGAGTGTGATGTCTGTGGTTGACATGACCTATAAGTACTGATGGGAAGAGCTGGCTTCCTGCCCCCATGATACCTCTTCCTAACAACCAATACATCATTTGCTTCTCAATATAAATGTGTGAACATCTTTTTGGAGCACACTTAATATACAATGAGGAAAATGTAAAGATATCTCTATTAAAATGCAACAACATAATTTGACCACACTAATAGGCCTATGGCTTCTGTACTTCCGTATGTCCCATCAACTACACTAAAACCTGGTGAAGGGTTTTACAATAAATATGTGAACATCTTTGAGTAGCAAACAAATTATACAAGAGGCCTATGATCCTTATAAAAATAGATTATTATTATAGATTTAAAAACAATGTGATAAGCAGATTGTCACGATCGTTGACTGAAGACACGGACCAAGGCGCAGCGTGATAAGCATACATACTTTTATTTAACGTACTTAACGACAAAAACAACAAACAAACGATACGTGAAGTCCTGAGGTTATAACACAACAAACCTTTACGGATCAAGATCCCACCAAGACTAGTGCAAAACAGGCTGCCTAAGTATGGTCCCCAATCAGAGACAACGAGCTACAGCTGCCTCTGATTGGGAACCACCCTGGCCAACATAGATCAAACGATCTAGAAAAAAAACATAGAAAAACTAAACATAGCAAATCCACACCCTGGCTCAACATTTAAGAGTCCCCAGAGCCAGGGCGTGACACAGATGTTGTTGAGCAGATAATGGATTTAATTTATTGATCTATTGAATACAAGAATACACACCTAGTATTGTTGAAACATTATTCTACATTATACAATTATTTAATGGATAATAGGAGTTAATGAAATAAGATACAGCTCTGAACACCCCCACCCAACACACATAGCACTCTTACTCCAAGACGCTTGATACATATGGATCCAGAGCTGCATATTATGTTACACAGGTTACCATGTTAATTAGATTGAGTAAACTGTTAGAGAATGGGAGATAGATGACTCTTTATGAGATGTTTTTTATTGAAACTTTATTTAAGGATCTGGAACCTGTGCAGGAATGGAGGGAGATGGAAAAAAACATGTTTGTTCTTTCTGGTGTTTTTTTAGGGACCCTGAAGAAGCAAAGCTCTTTCCACATAGACAGGAGTAAGGTTTCTCTCCAGTGTGTGTGAGCTGGTGAATAGTCAGGGTGAAATCTCGAGCAAAACTCTTCCCACACTCATCACAGCTATAAGGCTTCTCTCCTGTGTGTATGCGTTGGTGTGCAGTCAGTGTGGAATCTCGCGCAAAACTCTTCCCACACTGATCACAGCTATAAGGCTTCTCTCCTGTGTGTATGCGTTGGTGTGTAGTCAGGGCTCCTGATTGATTGAAGCTCTTCCCACACTGATCACAGCTATAAGATTTCTCTCCTGTGTGTATGCGTTGGTGTGCAGTCAGTGTGGAATCTCGCGCAAAACTCTTCCCACACTGATCACAGCTATAAGGCTTCTCTCCTGTGTGTATGCGTTGGTGTGTAGTCAGGGCTCCTGATTGATTGAAGCTCTTTCCACACTGATCACAGCTATAAGGCTTCTCTCCTCTGTGTATGCGTTGGTGTGTAGTCAAGTGTCCTGACTTCCTGAAACTCGTCCCACACTGATCACAGTTATAAGGCTTCTCTCCGGTGTGAATCCGCTGGTGAATTGTCAATTCCTTCTGTTTAGCAAAACTCTTCCCACAGTCAGAGCAGCAGTGGTGAGGTTTCTTCCCTTTACGTCTCTGCTGGTGTTTCTTGAGCTGTTCTGATCTGGAGAGACTCTTCTCTTTCTTGTCAGCATTGTGATGTTGTTGAAGCTCCCCAGATGATAAGCCCCTGCCACTGAGAGAGCAACGATTAGGGCTGTCCCCTATGAACCAAAGACATTGAATAGTTAGGTTTTGCAAATATGGGTCCACAAACAGATGGGTCATTCCACGAAATGAAATGCTTTTGCGTCCCTTTGATATTTTGTCAGTAGAAATTCTGCACCAATATTCAATTTGAAATCTCTGTTATATTAAATAAAATGCCCTTTTATACAGAACACATGGAGAACTCAATTAATCCAAATTGTTATATGAATAAAGACTTGCTAAAGTCCCTCCAAGTCTGTCTAACTTCTAGAAAGATTTTAACCTACCTAATACAATAATTTCTCCACATTTTACCATCATTGAGTACGGTTACAAGCGCAGAATAATATGATTAATGTGAATAGTCAATTAGTACAAGAGTTTGATTTAAACGTTGACATTCTTTGAATGAAGAACAATTTCTCTAATAATCCTGTTTACATGAAATCTGAAATCAGGCTACCTGATGGGACTTTGATAAATGTAGAAAATTGCCAATCAAAATAAACGTTCTACCACAGCCACCATGTATTTTTTGAAGCATATTTAATTCTGAGTTCGGACATATAAAATTTGTATGTGAAAACTATTTAGAAGCTGCACATTTTCAGTTTTTCTGAACTCACTGCACTCGATCAAAAGAAGTTAGCTTGCGCCGCTTGTGCTAGCACATGTACAGATTAAATACACCACTATAACTCTGATTAAAGAGTTTACATGTCCTAATAGTTCTAAAGATTGCTCAGAAAACCAGGTGTTTTTAAAGGCGTATGCTTACATCGGTTATGACCTCACGCCAATTAGAGTAAGGTGTTTACATGACATTTTTACATTTTAGTCATTTAGCAGACGCTCTTATCCAGAGCGACTTACAGTTAGTGAGTGCATACATAAAACATTATACTGGCCCCCCAGTGGGAATCGAACCCACAACCCTGGCGTTGCAAACGCCATGCTCTAACAACTGAGCTACACTGGGCCCGTGTAGCTAATGCTATACTCGGCCTACTGCCATAATCAGTTTAATAGGAAATGATTATTAGTGTGCATGTAAAGCCCTAGTTATGTGTTTTCTTTGAAAGTCATTTCTGGATATAATTTTTTTCATGTGATTAGTTATTAATTTACACCTGTCCCCCATTTTAAGGTCAACCCTGTTACATGAACTGAACACTTGTTTTAAAGTGTTTCTTAACTTTTGTAGTAAAATGCTTTTTTATGAAGTTGAACATGTGCTCTTTATGACAGAATGTTAAAATTAGGTGAAATCCAACTTTGTATTTTTTTTACCACGTTACACTTCTCAAAATTGGGTGGACGACCAGATATTTTCATCAATAAATAATTAATCAATGAATTGTTACAGAAGCAGACTGTAGTCTAATCCAAACACCATGGTTCTTACTTAATGAAACCAAATCTCCATGTTCCTCTTCTCCTCTCTATGTTCCACTCTGCCCCTGTTTTTTCCTGCAGTCGACCAGAACCAGCAGTATAATACCGGGAGGCGGTCGACCTGGGGACTCCGGAAGTGTGGAGGGGGACGGGCTAGATTTGTCCTGTTGGCCGCAAGAAGTATTCTACATAGATTAACACTAAACCAAGTATTTTATTAATTCAGTCTAAACCTCTGATTTTGGTGTATCCCTCTAATGTCTCATTTTTCCTGAAATGTTCACTCGTTCACTACAACCCACAAATCTAAGAGCATTGGATTGGTGGAGGCATGGGCTAGTTTCCACCATATTTCTTATACCAGTCATTTCCTTTCAAACTGCGAGGAAGAGGCGAGGCGAAGCGAGAGGGATAACTGGGCCCAAAATCTGGTTTATGCCTTATTTGATCAAATATACTGTAACGACCCAGTATTGTGTTCTGTGTTCGTGGGTGTGTTATCGTTCTCATGGGTGCTAGCAGGGGTTAAATATGCCAGGGCAGATGGAAAGGTTGGGGGGGGTATGATGGGTAATCCCGCGGGGTTTTGGAATGCTTAAATAGGGGTTACGGTCTCATCTCTCTCTCTTCTGTTCGGGACCCTTGACTTGACAGGTTATATTTGTGTATGTTCGAGGTTTAGCGGCGTGGGCTGTGGCCTGAACAATAGCCCATTCAGGAATAAACCTGTGTTCTGCCTGTACACCTGGTGCCCGTCTCTCTTTTACTTTATGACCCAGCTGGGTCATTACATTGGTGTCAGAAGTGCATTCGAACAACGGGATAGATCGAGATTAGGCGAGTTAGCTGTTTCAGTATAGGCCGTGGTTAGCTTTAGCGTGACTCGCATCTACGGTCATGATGATCGGGGCGAGGCGGAAAATTAAGGAAGAATCGGACGAAGTGTCCGTTGTGGGCTCGGGTGTACCCGGTCGGGAGGGTCAGGCGACGACGGCTGTAGAAGAGCTGGAGAGCCACATGGCGGAAGTTAAATTGTCAGTCAGCAAGATGGCAGAACGGGCGGGTTTTCCTTCAAACCGCTCGACCAGAACAGACGTCACGGCGACGGAGATATCGACGTCACCGCGGGCGGAAATGGCTGGGCCTCCTTATGTAAACAGAGATGGCAGCGCCCTATTGCCATTAGCCACGGTAGCGGCTAAACTTCCAAAGTTCAATGGACAAGGTAAATGGGAAGTTTTTTTCACTCAATTCGAGTTGTTGGCTAGAGCCGGGAGGTGGTCTGACGAGACGAAAGGGTTACAGCTTGCCCTGAGCCTGGCAGAGGAGGAGTCGGAATGCCTGCTAACGCTAGCCCCGGACGAGAGGGGCGACTACGGTGCGCTAGTGGAGGCATTGGGGGGCCATTTCGGCAGCGATGCACAGCCCAACATGCTGCGGATTGAACTGAGTAACAAAAAGAGACTTCAGGGGGAATCATTAAAGGCGTTGGCAAGTGATATTCTGAGCCTGACCAGGCGGGCTTATGCAAGTATGCCGATTGGGGTGCAAGACGAGCTGGCACGGGACAGTTTTATTCGAGCGCTCTCCCCCACCGAACTGGGTAAGCATGTTCAGATGTCGGACCCAGCATCTCTGCGGGCTGCAGTGGAGATAGCCAGGAAGAGGGAGCTGATCTGGGGTGAGGGAGTGAGAGTGGAGGTTGCCAGTCAACCAGAGGTGAGACCAGCGGCGGCCGGCGTGCCGGGGTCACCAAACCAGAGTGGGTCGACGAGTTGGGCGGGTTAGTCAAGACCGCTTCGCTTGTCATTGAGAGGAGCTCCAGACAACATCGCAGTGTCAGCTCAACTCCCATTGTCTGCTGGGGTTGTGGCCAGCCTGGCCACATTCAGCGGGAGTGTGGCAGATTCTCCCGTCACCAGGGGAAATGACAGCGGGTTCTCGCGCAGAGGGCAGCGCGGGCCCACCCCTCCGCCCCGAACCCACAGTAAGCAGAAGAGGTACCCAGCAGCGCAGGCAAGAGGGTGAGGACCTGCTTCCCCAGGGTGTAGCTGCCACCATGTTTCCTAGTCCGGTAGTTGTGGTGGGACACACCACCATTGGGGACTTCTGCAATGTCATCGTCAAGGTAGAGGGGGTGGAATGTTTGGCCCTGGTCGACACGGGCTCTACAGTAACCCTGGTGAGACCAGACATACTACCTGTTGGGGTGCGGGTGGAGCCAACCCTTGTCCAGCTACGGACTGTCACGGGGGAGCTAGCCCCCATGTTAGGGAAGTGTCGGTTGTCTGTGACTGTGGGGGGAAGAACTGTGGGGTGTCCGGTGTGGGTAGCAGCGGTACAGGACCCCTGTATACTGGGAATGGACTTTTTGAAAAACTGTGGGGCTCAGTTGGACTTAGCTTCGGGCACTTTGAGGCTGTCGGGGGGCCCACAGTGGGAATGACACCTTCCGGGAGGGCCAGCAGGGGGCAGGGCTGTCCCTCCGTCTTCCTCCAAGCTTGCCAAAACTCCACTGGTCGTCCCGGCTGCTCCCTTGGTCGTTGTGCCATCCCAGCAGCTGTCTCCGGCGGCAACGACCTTCACTCCCCATAATGGTGCAAGCACAGGCAGCCCAGTAGCCCAAAACACACTGGCTCCTTCACCCCATCAGCCCGACGGGGGGAAGGAGGAAGTTATCGACGCCGTTGAGGCTGTGTGGCTGAAAAACTGTCAAGGTCTGGATGAGAGACAACAGAGACAGTTAAAGCAGCTGCTGTTTGACTTTAAAGATAGCTTCGCTTGGGGGGAAGATGAGGTAGGGCAAACGCACCTGGTTCAGCACGACATCGACACTGGGGACAACCAACCCATTAAAATTCGGCCCGTTGCATTCCCCTTGCCAAGAGGGAAGCAACAGCCACAGCTATTGCTGACATGTTGCGGGCTGATTTCATTGAGCCATCAGATAGCCCATGGTCCGCGCCGGTCGTCATGGTGCCTAAGAAAGGGGGTAAACTTAGGTTTTGTGCGGACTACAGGGGCCTAAATTCTGTCACCACTAAAGACTCTTACCTCATACCAAGGATCGATGAGTCGCTAGACCACGTCAGAGGGTCCTCGTGGTTCTCTTCCCTTGATATGCGCAGTGGCTACTGGCAGGTGCCCCTCTCGCCTGGGGCACGTGAAAAAACTGCCTTCTCCACGGATAGGGGCCATTGGCAGTTCAAGGTGCTGTGCTTCGGCATTTGTAATGCTCCTGCCACCTTTGAGAGGCTCATGGACAGAGTGCTGGCGGGGGTTCCGAGAGACGAGTGTGTCGTGTACCTAGACGACATATTGGTGCACGGCACATCGTTTGAAGGGGCACTGGGGGCACTTAGGCGAGTGCTGGAGAGGATCTCGGGGCGGGGCTAAAATTACACCCGGAAAAGTGCCATTTCATGCAAAGGGAGGTGGCGTTCCTGGGTCATCAGCTGGGTGGTGAGGGCATCAGCACGATGCCAGACAAAGTGGAGGCTGTGAGGGGGTGGCCAGTTCCAAGGGGGAAAAAAAGAGGTTAAGAGCTTCCTGGGTCTGGCATCCTACTATCGTAGGTTTGTGAAAGGGTTTGCGGGGATAGCAGCTCCTTTGAACAACCTTCTCAAGAAGGACACTGTTTTTCAGTGGACCGAAGAGCACCAGCGGGCGTTTGAGGCCCTCAAACGTGCCCTGGTGGAGGCCCCTGTCCTGTCCTCACCAGACCCGAACCGTCCGTTTATCCTGGACACCGACGCAAGCAATGAGGGCTTGGGGGCTGTGCTGGCTCAGCGTGGTTCTGACGGGGAGCACGTAGTAGCTTATTACAGCAGAACTTTTGATAAGGCTGAAAAACGCTACTGCGTGACAAGGAGGGAGCTTTTGGCTGTCGTGGCAGCAGTACGCCATTTCAAGTACTACCTGGGGGGCCTGCCGTTTGTGGTGCGGACGGATCACTCCGCCCTGCAGTGGCTTCTGTCCTTCAAGGAGCCAGAGGGTCAGATCGCCCGCTGGTTGGAGGAGCTGCAACCCTACGACTTCCAGGTGGAGCACAGGGCCGGCCTTCGCCACAGCAATGCAGACGCCTTGTCCCGCCGCCCGTGTGCTGAGGACGGCTGTGGGTACTGCGCCAAACGGGTGGAGCGAGAGAGGGAACTGTGCATGGAGGAGGGAGTCACCGCCACGGTGAGTCAGCTGAGGGTGACAGAGTGCCGGGAGCTTGAGGCTGTGGAAGTCGGGGAGTGGAGGCGTCGCCAGGAGGAGGACGCAGAGCTGCGTCCTGTGCTGGGGTGGGTGGAAGAGAGAAGACGACTGCCATGGGGGAAGTAGCCCCTCTATCACCAGTCACCAAAGGACTGTGGGCTAAATTCTCAGTCCTTAGAGTGGCTGAGGGAGTGCTCCAGAGGGGGTGGAAAAAGCCAGCTACTGGAGAAATTACGTGGCAGGTAGTGGTTCCCAAAAGGCTGCAAGGGAGCGTGTTACAGCAGCTTCACGGGGAGTAGGCGCAGGGCATTTTGGGGTCTCCAAAAGCGTTAAAGCGCGTACGTAAAGGCTTCTATTGGGCCAGGCACAGGAGGGATGTGGAGGTCTTTTGCAGGCAGTGCGACGAGTGTGCTGCTAAGAAAGGACCTCCAGGTCAGTCACACGCCCTCCTACAACAATTCCCAGTAGGGGAGCCCATGGAGAGACTGGGGGTAGACATAGTTGGACCGTTTCCAACCACAGACAGCGGTAACAGGTGGATTCTAACTGCTATGGACTACTTCACCAAGTGGCCAGAGGCTTACGCTCTCCCAGACCAGGAGGCAGAAACAGTAGCTGATGCGTTGGTAGGGGGAATAATCAGTCGGTTTGGGGTGCCACAGTCTATACACAGCGACCAGGAGAGAAACTTTGAGTCACGGGTGTTCTCAGAGTTGTGTAGACGGTTAGGCGCGGAGAAGACGCGCACTACTCCGCTTCATCCCCAGAGTGATGGGCTGGTGGAAAGATTTAACAGAACATTAGCACAACAGCTGGCTATCATTACCTCAAAACACCAGAGAGATTGGGACACCCACTTACCGTTTATTCTTATGGCATGTAGGTCGGCTGTTCAAGAATCGACTGCGTGCTCCCCAGCGCTACTAATGTTAGGTCGTGAGTTGCGCACCCCAGCCGAACTGACGTTTGGCCACCCTCCTGATAACGACGACGGGGTTTTGCCTGGCCCGAACTATGTTCATCGTCTGCAGAACCGGTTAGAAGCGGCTCACACCTTCGCAAGAGAGCAACTCGAGAACGCAGGAATGCGCCAAAAGCGCCACTATGACTCACGCGCTAGGGGGAGGCACTTTGGAGCGGGAGAACGCGTGTGGCTTCACAACCCCACGCGCAAGAAGGGGCGGTGCCCAAAGCTGGACAGTGCCTGGGTGGGGCCGTGCCTGGTGATAGAGAGAGTGGGGGAGGTGACGTACCGGGTGGAGGTTCCCCCACGGAGCAGGAAGGTGGTGGTCCATTGGGACCGATTGGCGCCCTACAGAGGCAGGAAAACGGTAGGGAATGGAAGTGAGGACTCTGATGTGAGTACACGGGGAC
The DNA here is from genome assembly GCF_020615455.1 of Coregonus clupeaformis. Lineage (NCBI taxonomy): Eukaryota > Metazoa > Chordata > Actinopteri > Salmoniformes > Salmonidae > Coregonus > Coregonus clupeaformis. Next base: position 22,317 of record NW_025534242.1, read on the forward strand.
AGTCTAGCGAGGAGACTCTAGTGCAACCTGAGCCTGGGCGGGGGCTGCCTCTTCGGAGGGCGCTGGAAATGACATTGGGGCAGATGAGTGTTCTGGGGGTCCACCAGTGAGAGTCAAGGGGAGGCACAATAGACTGATGCGACCTCCGGGTCGTTTTAAGGATTTTGTTTTGTAACCCTAGGGGCTAGGGTTTAGAAAGGGGGGCTATGTAACGACCCGGTATTGTGTTCTGTGTTCGTGGGTGTGTTATCGTTCTCATGGGTGCTAGCAGGGGTTAAATATGCCAGGACAGATGGAAAGGTTGGGGGGTATGATGGGTAATCCCGCGGGGTTTTGGAATGCTCAAATAGGGGTTATGGTCTCATTCTCTCTCTCTTCTGTTCGGGACCCTTGACTTGACAGGTTATATTTGTGTATGTTCGAGGTTTAGCGGCGTGGGCTGTGGCCTGAACAATAGCCCATTCAGGAATAAACCTGTGTTCTGCCTGTACACCTGGTGCCCGTCTCTCTTTTACTTTATGACCCAGCTGGGTCATTACAATACATTTCAGTAACGATTAGGTTGTTAGGAGTTTATTGGAAAACAGCCCGTCTGGTGTTCGACCTTCCCAAGTTCTCTCATGTCACCCCGCTCCTCCGCACACTCCACTGGCTTCCAGTTGAGGCTCGCATCTACTACAAGACCATGGTGCTTGCCTACGGAGCTGTGAGGGGAACGGCACCTCCTTACCTTCAGGCTCTGATCAGACCCTACACCCAAACGAGGGCACTACGTTCATCCACCTCTGGCCTGCTAGCTCCCCTACCTATACAGAAGCACAGTTCCCGCTCAGCCCAGTCAAAGCTATTTGCTGCTCTGGCACCCCAATGGTGGAACAAGCTCCGCAACGACGCCAGGACAGCGGAGTCACTGACCACCTCCCGGAGACACTTGAAACCCTACCTGTTTAAGGAATACCTGGAATAGTATAAAGCAATCCTTCTACCCCCCCACCACCCCATAAAAAAAAGAAGAAAAAAAGTGGTTGTCCCACTTGCTATCATAAGTTGAATGGACCAATTTGTAAGTCGCTCTGGATAAGAGCGTCTGCTAAATGATGTAAATGTAAAAAAAAATGATATGTAGAACACCTGACATCCCGGCAACTTTGAGGAATGAAAAACACTTACAGTGGGGAAAAAAAGTATTTAGTCAGCCACCAATTGTGCAAGTTCTCCCACTTAAAAAGATGAGAGAGGCCTGTAATTTTCATCATAGGTACACGTCAACTATGACAGACAAAATGAGAAAAGAAATCCAGAAAATCACATTGTAGGATTTTAATGAATTTATTTGCAAATTATGGTGGAAAAAAAGTATTTGGTCACCTACAAACAAGCAAGATTTCTGGCTCTCACAGACCTGTAACTTATTCTTTAAGAGGCTCCTCTGTCCTCCACTCGTTACCTGTATTAATGGCACCTGTATGAACTTGTTGTCAGTATAAAAGACACCTGTCCACAACCTCAAACAGTCACACTCCAAACTCCACTATGGCCAAGACCAAAGAGCTGTCAAAGGACACCAGAAACAAAATTGTAGACCTGCACCAGGCTGGGAAGACTGACTCTGCAATAGGTAAGCAGCTTGGTTTGAAGAAATCAACTGTGGGAGCAATTATTAGGAAATGGAAGACATACAAGACCACTGATAATCTCCCTCGATCTGGGGCTCCACGCAAGATCTCACCCCGTGGGGTCAAAATGATCACAAGAACGGTGAGCAAAAATCCCAGAACCACACAGGGGGACCTAGTGAATGACCTGCAGAGAGCTGGGACCAAAGTAACAAAGCCTACCATCAGTAACACACTACGCCGCCAGGGACTCAAATCCTGCAGTGCCAGACGTGTCCCCCTGCTTAAGCCAGTACATGTCCAGGCCCGTCTGAAGTTTGCTAGAGTGCATTTGTATGATTCAGAAGAGGATTGGGAGAATGTCATATGGTCAGATGAAACCAAAATAGAACTTTTTGGTAAAAACTCAACTCGTCATGTTTGGAGGACAAAGAATGCTGAGTTGCATCCAAAGAACACCATACCTACTGTGAAGCATGGGGGTGGAAACATCATGCTTTGGGGCTGTTTTTTCTGCAAAGGGACCAGGACGACTGATCCGTGTAAAGGAAAGAATGAATGGGGCCATGTATTGTGAGATTTTGTGTGAAAACCTCCTTCCATCAGCAAGGGCATTGAAGATGAAACGTGGCTGGGTCTTTCAGCATGACAATGATCCCAAACACACCGCCCGGGCAACGAAGGAGTGGCTTCGTAAGAAGCATTTCAAGGTCCTGGAGTGGCCTAGCCTGTCTCCAGATCTCAACCCCCATAGAAAATCTTTGGAGGGAGTTGAAAGTCCGTGTTGCCCAGTGACAGCCCCAAAACATCACTGCTCTAGAGGAGATCTGCATGGAGGAATGGGCCAGAATACCAGCAACAGTGTGTGAAAACCTTGTGAAGACTTACAGAAAACGTTTGACCTGTGTCATTGCCAACAAAGGGTATATAGCAAAGTATTGAGAAACTTTTGTTATTGACCAAATACTTATTTTCCACCATAATTTGCAAAAAAATTCATTAAAAATCCTACAATGTGTTTTTCTGGATTTTTTTCCCTCATTTTGTCTGTCATAGTTGACGTGTACCTATGATGAAAATTACAGGCCTCTCTCATCTTTTTAAGTGGGAGAACTTGCACAATTGGTGGCTGACTAAATACTTTTTTCCCCCACTCTATATGGGAGTAGTGCCTGGTCATCACTAGTTACCACAAACAAAGCCATAAACCCCGCCCATTACTACAATTAATGTTATTCAAATGAGATATTTACCCTAATCTTAACCACACTTCTAACTTCATGCCTAACCCTAAATAAATACAAATAGGATATAGACATTTGACTTCGTGGCTGTGGTAACTAGTGGAAACCCGATTATCTGCCCTCTCATTGGCTATAATGGTCCCACCTGATCTTGCCTCTTTCCGGTTGCCTTCCATTTTTGAAGACATTTATTTTCTTTGTTAGACCTGCCACTTGAGTATCTGGTCAAATAATGGATAATGTGTTCGAAATCAGTGAAGGAATGTGAACACTTTGGGAGAAAGGTCATAGTCACAGATTCCTAAACATGACATAGGCTACTTTGTTGAAGGAAAAAAAATCCCAACAAGTTTTACCGTGAGGTTTCTTTTGTCCAGCCGTTTAAACCGAACACAGGAATTACATTTACATCATTTAGCAGACGATGTTTTAAACCGAACACAGGAATGTGGATGATTAAAGATGAAAACTAGGCCTAGACATTTTATACAACACAGCAGGCCTATACTGTTAAAACCAGACTTACCCGACCCATTGTGGAAGCTACCGTTTCTTTGTATGACATTAAATGTTGTAGGCTACAGTACAGTTAGACTACTTTGACTACTTTACAATATAGCTAACGTTAACTAGCTAATGACAAGCTCGTCTCTGCTGCCTGGATGCTTTCACGTTTCTCTCATCTGGGTTTCTTGCTGCTTGCTAGCACATGGACAAGCAGTAGCCTACTGCAGTAGTCCGACTACACGAATTACCAATATTTAATTTTTTACACTGCAGGAATATTTGAGAACAGTTAGCCCTCGAATGCTAGCTAACTAACGTTAGTTGATTGTAACACTGACACTCTGTGTGCAGACTACAGGTTTGGAGGCCACTCTAAAGATGAACCCTCTATCCTGACACCTCTGGAGCAGTGCTGCAGGTAAAACATGGGTGCATTTAGTGGCGATTCTAGCATGTAAATCTTGGTGGGGTAAAAAGAAATAACAAAGTGGGATGCATGTCAGCAAAGCCACAACACTAAACAATACATTAATTGCACTATAACTGTGACAAACGGTGCCCACAAACTGTTAGGGCCTGCATAAAGCTGTCCCAACAGCAGAGTCCCAACACCTTACAACTGCTACACCTGGCTATCAGGGAGCCTTGTCTGGCAGCGAAACAGTTCATTCAGCCTTATTTACTGCCTTAAAAAAAACAGCTGATATGCCTGACTTGCTTAAACAAATGTGGTTTCTACTGACAAATGAGATGTACATAATATGGCATAAGGGGGCGACAAGTGGATAAGAGGCAATCCGTAATTTCGATTAAGACATTAATGAGAGCGCTAGGACGGACGTAGTCAATATAACTACTTGTTCAGCACTTTTGAAATGTACAGCGACATAATTCAGAACATGGGCTGTTCTTACAGTATTCTCCCTGTACACCAAGTCAGAACCGTAGGATAAATAAAGAGGGCAGACAATGAAAGCTCTTACAATATTAGATGATTACATTTCTCAAAAACAGGTTATAGGCTACATGGGCACCATCAAGTCAGATCAGTAGGCGAAATTAAGAGGTGAAAATAGACCAAATTATTAGGATGAGGCACATGGGCAACTAACAGCTTACTACACAACATACACTTAGTATTACTTTCTTAGCTACAGTATACATATCTCCCTGGCATATTACATCATTTATGCAGCAGCGTATAAGACATTGTTGGACTCACCTTGTTGTGTTGTGCTCACTTGAACAGGAAGGTGGTGCGGCGGTCCTTCGTGGGATTTTGCAGTTCCGAGTTAACAGTTGTTTTGAGCGTGCCACAAATCATGCTTAATTGACAGCTTGGCCAATGTTGAATGTTTATAATCTTAGACTTGGGACCACAGAGCCACTCCACTGAATAGCAGGCTAGTGATTGCTTTGCAATGCTTGCAGTTAGCCACTGATTCCTTCCAACTTGTGTAATGTTTATGTCCAATGGCCGATGAGCACCGATACGTTTTATCTATAATTTCTCCATATTATTTATCTTTATATGACAAGGATTAAAAATAATTTGCCAGTAGATTGTCGACTTGATTCATGATAATGACTGCTGGCTAAGATTTTGAAAGTATGATGTTGAAATGATCAGTCTAATCAAAGCTACTGTAGATATAACGTGATATGACATCATTTTATCTGTGGTCAATGACCTTGAGCGTTCTTGGATGGCCACTTCTAATGTAACTATGGCAGCACCCAAGGGGCTAGAATTTTCGAGGTCTACCCTTAGACTTGGCGGTGATGTAGTGTCCCCATGAGTGACAGAACACTGAGCCAATCACGGCGCAACGCTCTGTATTTTCTGGACTGCCTTACTCAATAAAACAAAAAAGACTGTTTGTATGCAGCTTTATTAACTCAATTATATATAATTTTTACATTGTTTGCAAACTGATATGTGACACGTATTAATACCAAAATAACATGCAAAACAGGCAAGCCCCCCCCTCAAAAAATGTGGGGCTCAAAACAGGCCCTGCACCACCTGCCCTGAATGACGGGTCGCCACTGGGTGCATGATTAAGTTGTGTTATAATTAATATATATACTCATATGTATAGCAGCTAGAGGAAAGAACATGATAAATGTAAAATATAATTCCTCTTTCTCAACTTTCACTCCATTTCTCTCTCGCTCTCTTTCTCCCTCTAGGATTTGTCGCTCCACCCTCCTGCGTGTCTACGTCTCCTTCTCCCTGCTACAGTCTCTGTGACGTCATGAGGGACTCTCTTTTCCACGATCCTCTATTCTTCGTGGCCCCTCTCTGAGCTGCACCTCTCTGCCCTGGACCGTTCCCTAGCGACCGTGCTCAGAACTGTGAGCCGTTGCCAGGAGCGACAGTGTAGCCGCCATGGAGGCGAGGATGATGTCACTCATTATACGACCTTCGTTACACCTGTGACACATGCAGGGTACACTCTTAGAAAAAAGGGTTCTTTGGCTGTCCCCATAGGAGAACCCTTTTGGTTTCTACATGGAACCCAAGAGGTTCTACCTGGAACTGAAAGGGGTTCTTCAAAGGTTTCTCCTATGGAGAAAGCCGAAGAACCCTTTAAGGTTCTAGATAGCACAATTTTTTTCTAAGAGTGTAGTGTTGCCACGCACACTTCACGACAACACTTCAACCGTCAAAAGAAATTGTCACAACGCATCACCATGTCCATGATGATTTGTGTGACTTCATTGCGTCGGCAATCCACAAGAGTGACACGATGACATTTGGAGTTCCTGGTATCATTTGTTTGGCTTCTAACTGTTAGAGAGGAAAGCTGCATCCCAAATGTCAACCGACATTATATAGGGAATAGGATGCCATTTCAGACAGACTATTTGTTGGTCTATTCTAGTCTGGTGTATGGATGTGATGTTTAAATCACTGTGTACATTTATTGTTAGGCCTCATTAAATAAAGCTGATTATATTGTGTTGTTTAATACATGGAGCGTACTTAGTGAAATCAAGCCCAACATATACTTAGATTAAAAAGGGATAGTTCAACCCAACATTTTACAAAAAATCAATACAATTACAATGTTAATTGCAAGATGTGTATGTAGGCCAGATTCAGACTTGAGATATGTAGACTTAACATGGACTTAAGTCAATAAAACATGGACATTAGACAATATTTTGGGACTTAAGTCAATGTTAAGTTCTCAAGTCTGAATCGTGTCTGACGTGAACAACATGGGGGTGTATAGTCTTGTACATTAATGAAATTACAGAAATTATTCCCTAGTTTGTTGTGCCATGACCCATGACACTCTACAACATTATGGGCAACAGTTTCCTCTTGCTAAAACACACTCAAAGAGAAAAAAACAACCAGCGCAATGACCAGTTTGGTATATTATCTTGTTCCCCTTGAGATATACAAAGCAAAGCTTTTAGCCACAGCTCAGTGTCAAGCCATGAGCCCGTGACCAATGTAGAAATTATCCAAGCCCTATAGTAGACCCTATAGTATACTATATTAAAACCTATAGTAGACCCTATTTTTAATAATAAAAAGTCAGAATAAAATAGAAAGACTTCTTTCTTCTGTGCTGCCGACAACGCAGTTTTTAAAGACAATTTCCCTGATGTTTACAATCACATTCACGGTAAATGCTGCGGAGGTCGGCTTAAGTGTTATTACCTTTAAAATTAAAGTGCAGTATGCTTGTCCATAATGCAACTTTGATTGAATCCCAGGCAGTCATCTTTTGTTCAGGTCTTCTGGTGTTCAGTGTGCTTCCAAAATGGCACCCTATTCCCTACATAGTGCACTAGAGGGAACAAGTTACCATTTGGGAAGCATCCAAGGTGTTGTTGTGTTCAGGTCTGTTGCTTGTGGTCTTCTTGGTTCTGGATTTGTTGACTGTGCCAGAGGTCTGTTATGAAAGGAGACACAACATGTCATCCTCAATCTTCACTTCTGGGGTCTCATTTTAAGTAATCATGTAGATGTTAATACATTTAAACCAAACAACTGCTGGTCTGCTTAACATACAAGTGTTGTATGCATTCCTAATTGTCAAGCACAAGTACCATTTAATTTAAAGAGTCTCTGAGATGTTGTAATGGCTGGACTTGCTCACAGGGTGGCAGCCCTGGGGCGGTTGAATTTCACAGCATCGTACTGGACATCCTTTTTCTGGGGTTGAGGCAGTTGGACAGTGGAGTACAGAGGCACTTCCTGGTTATTGGAGCAAGAGAGGTGGACATTGGCGTAGTGAACGTAACCCTGCTCGTCTGTGTTGCAGTAGGGGCCATGGCCATGCCTGAGACGTTGTCATACACTGGACTGGGTCTCCCTGGAGAGGAGAAACGACAGACAATAGAAGCATACCTTGGGACTATTCAATTGGTTCCATTGTACCAGGCAAGATTAATCGAGCACTGATAAAAAGATCTGAAAGAAAACAAATACTTTTTGACCTCAACTCACCTGTCCATTCCCTGCTGTGCCCCTTGTGTCAGATTTTACTAACAATTAAGTTAGTAACAAATCAAAATGATAAAGTGAAAGATACATCTTAGAAAGATGCTCACCTGAACCACATGAAGCAAGAGAGACAGAGGATGAGAACCACAACTACAATTCCTATAGCTGCATTCTTCTGTTCTTCTGTCTGTCCCATCAGCAGCTGGTAAAGGGTTTTACAATAAATATGTCTAGATCTTTTTGGAGCAAACTTATTCTAGAAGAGGCCTCTGGCCCATCTAAACAAACAGTTAAATGAAGTGAGAAGCAGATGTTGAGCAGATAATGGATTTAATTTATTGATCAATTTAATACATGAATACACACCTAGTATTGTTGAAATATTATTCTACATTATACAATTATTTAATGGGTAATAGGAGTTAATTAAATAAGATACAGCCCTGAATACCCCCACCCACCTCAACATCCCCCTCTACACACAAACGGTTCACTATGACATTTGGCCATTTAGATCAAAATGCATGACAATAAATGGACACGGTACCTGCTCCTAGATCAGCACTCCTACTCCAACACAGTTGATACATATGGATCCAGAGCTGCATATTATGCTAAACAGGTTACCATGGTAATCAGACTTAGTATACTGTTAGAGAATGGGAGATAGAAAACATATTGTAAAGACTCATGTATTGAAACTTTATTTAGGGATCTGGAACCGGTGCCGGAGAGTAGGGAGATAAAATACATGTTTGTTCTTTCTGGTGATTTTTCAGTGACCCTGAATGAGCAAAGATCTTTCCACATAGACAGGAGTAAGGTTTCTCTCCAGTGTGTGTGAGCAGGAATTGAGTTTAATAAGCATACTGAGTAGAACATTGTTTGATACAGCCTCAAATATTTATATATTTTTAAGAGAAATGGGGCTGGCAGACAGGATTTAGTTCCTCGATCCCTGTTGCTGGCCCACTCCAGTACAGTAGGTGGCATAATGCACCATAACATTGGATGCCAAACACCGCTAGACCCCACAGAAAATGTATTTTCATTGTTAGAGTGGCCACTTGAGTATCTGGTCATATAACGGATCATCTGACTTTCAAAGCAGTGGAGGTGAACAAGTGCACACTTTGGGAGGAAGGAGAGATAATTAAGTAATATGACAAATTCCTAAACATGATATAGTTGTGAGCTACTTTGCTAAAGGCAAAAATCCCAACTAGTTTTACTATTATGTTTTTTTTGTGTCCAGCCGTTTAAACCGATCACAGGAATGTGGAGGATCAAAGATGATGAAAACTAGGCCTAGACATTTTATACAGCACAGCAGCCTATACTGTTAAAAGGAAACCAGACTTACTGGATCCATCGTGGAAGCTATTGTTTCTTCAGCGTTTATTACTAAGACAAGAAATGTGTAGGCTACAGTACAGTTACTATGTTGTCACAGTGTTCAGATAAGGATTATGGGGTTGCTGGGAGAGAATTCCAGTCTCAAGGCTGCGACTGATGCACCCCTAGACCAGAGCAATCAAACATCTATTTAAATATCCAAGCTCCATTAATCTTACTTCAGAAAGTTCCCGATCTATAAAAGTTGAGTATAGTCAAGAAAACGTTCAGCAACACCCCTGTCACTAAGAATCCTGTTGTCTGCTGTCGTCTATTTTTACCTGACAGCAACTTGGAACAGAGTTCTATTTGAGTCCAGTAAGACACGTGTTTCTCTGTTGATTGTTTTAAACCTGTTTTATTCTCAGGACCATGACTATAACATTGAGTATTGGGACACAGGGCAACAACATATCCTGGTCTCTTCTACATAATACAATTAAACATTTAAAAAAATACATATTTTAATAAATGAATATGCAATCAGCAATGTAAAACAAAACAAGAAAACATGAAACCACATTGCAGATGTATGTTTTACAATGACATTTACATGCAAGCATTCGTTCTGAGTAACAAATCCCCAATAAAAAGTAGAATGGTAAGGTATAAGATATTATCAAGTGTATTTCCAGAGTGAAGAGAGAGAAGTTTGGTAGGAGACCTTACTGGCTGTGAGAAAACAGAAGAATGTGACGTCTGTGGTTGACATGACCTATAAATACTGATGGGCAGAGCTGGCTTCCTGCCCCCATGATGCCTCTTCCTAACAACCAACACATCATTCGATTCACAATGAAAATGTGTGTACATCTTTTTGGAGCACACTTAATATACAATAAGGAAAGTTGAAAGATATCCCTATTAAAATCCTTTAAAACAAATGCAACAACATAATTTGACCACACTAATAGGCCTATGGCTTCTGTATTTCTGTATGTCCCATCAGCTACACTAAAACCTGGTGAAGGGTTTTACAATAAATACGTGAACATCTTTTAGGAGCAAACTTAATATACACTACCGGTCAAAAGTTTTAGAACACCTCCTCAAGGCTTGTTCTTTATTTTTACAATTTTCTACATTGTAGAATAATAGTGAAGACCTCAAAAGTATGAAATAACACATATGGAATCATGTAGTAACCAAAAAAGTGTTAAACAAATCAAAATATATTTCATATTTGAGATTCTTCAAATAGCCACCCTTTGCCTTGATGACAGCTTTACACACTCTTGGCATTCTCTCAACCAGCTTCATGAGGTAGTCACCTGGAATGAATTTCAATTAACAAGTGTGCCTTCTTAAAAGTTAATTTGTGGAATTTCTTTCCTTCTTAATGTGTTTGAGCCAATCAGTTGTGTTGTGACAAAGTAGGGGGGGTTTACAGAAGATAGCCCTATTTGGTAAAAGACCAAGTCCATATTATGGCAAGAACAGCTCAAATAAGCAAAGAGAAACAACAGCCCATCATTACTTTAAGACAGGAAGGTCAGTCAATACGTAACATTTTAAGAACTTTGAAAGTTTCTTCTGGAGCAGTCGCAAAAACCATCAAGCGCTATGATGAAACTGGCTCTCATGAGGACCGCCACAGGAATGAGACCCAGCGTTACCTCTGCTGCAGAGGATAAGTTCATTGGAGTTACCAGCCTCAGAAATTGCAGCCCAAATAAATGCTTCACAGAGTTCAAGAAACAGACACATCAACATCACCTGTTCCGAGGAGACTGTGTGAATCAGGCCTTCATGGTTGAAATGCTGCAAAGAAACCACTACTAAAGGACACCAATAAGAAGAAGAGACTTGCTTGGGCCAAGAAACACGCGCAATGGACATTAGACCGGTGTAAATTTGTCCTTTGGTCTGGAGTCCAAATTTGAGATGTTTGGTTCCAACCCTGTGTCTTTGTGAGACGCGGTGTTGGTGAATGGATGATCTCTGCATGTGTATTTCCCACTGTAAAGCATGGAGGAGGAGGTGGTATGGGGTGGGGGTGCTTTGCTGGTGACACTGTCTGTGATTTATTTAGAATTCAAGGCACACTTAACCAGCATGGCTACCACAGCATTCTGCAGCGATACACCATCCCATCTGGTTTGGGATGAGTTGGACCGCAGAGTGGTTACTACATGATTCTATTTGTGTTATTTCATAGTTTTGATGTCTTCACTATTATTCTACAATGTAGAAAATTATCCAAATAAAGAAAAAAACCCTTGAATGAGTAGGTGTTCTAAAACTTTTGACCAGTAGAGTACAATAAGGAAAGTTGAAAGATATCCCTATTAAAATACGTAAAAATAAACGCAACAACATAATTTGACCACACTAACAGTCCTATGGCTTCTGCACTTCTCTGTATGTCCCATCAGCTACACTAAAATCTGGTGAAGGGATCTACAAGAAATATGTGAACATCTTTTAGGACCAAACTAATTATACAAGAGGCCTATGCGCCTTATAAAAATAGATTATTATTAAAGATTTAAAAAACATAATTACAGTGCCTTGCAAAAGTATTCATCCCCCCTTGGCGTTTTTCCTATTTTGTTGCATTATAACCTGTAATTTAAATGGATTTTTAATTGGATTTCATGTAATGGACATACACAAAATAGTCCAAATTGGTGAAGTGAAATGGAAAATATAACTTGTTTCAAAAAATTAAATAACAAAAATACCGGAAAAGTGGTGGTGCATATGTATTCACCCCCTTTGCTATGAAGCCTCTTAATAAGACCTGGTGCAACCAATTACCTTCAGAAGTCACATAATTAGTTAAATAAAGTCCACCTGTGTGCAATCTAAGTGTCACATGATCTGTCACATGATCTCAGTATATATTCACCTGTTATGAAATGCCCCAGAGTCTGCAACACCACTAAACAAGGGGCACCACCAAGCAAGCGGCACCATGAAGACCAAGGAGCTCTCCAAACAGGTCAGGGACAAAGTTGTGGAGAAGTACAGTTCAGGGTTGGGTTATAAAAAAATATCTGAAACTTTGAACATCCCACGGAGCATCATTATATCCATTATTAAAAAATGGAAAGAATATGGCACCACAACAAACCTGCCAAGAGAGGGCCGCCCACCAAAACGCACAGACCAGGCAAGGAGGGCATTAATCAGAGAGGCAAAAGCCATTGCTTAAAGAAAAAAATAAGCAAACACGTTTGGTGTTCGCCAAAAGGCATGTGGGAGACTCCCCAAACATATGGAAGAACGTACTCTGGTCAGATGAGACTAAAATTGAGCTTTTTGGCCATCAAGGAAAACGCTATGTCTGGCGCAAACCCAACACCTCTCATCACCCCGAGAACACCATCCCCACAGTGAAGCATGGGTGGCAGCATCATGCTGTGGGGATGTTTTTCATCGGCAGGGACTGGAAAACTGGTCAGAATTGAAGGAATGATGGATGGCGCTAAATACAGGGAAATTCTTGAGGGAAACCTGTTTCAGTCTTCCAGAGATTTGAGACTGGGACGGAGGTTCACCTTCCAGCAGGACAATGACACTAAGCATACTGCTAAAGCAACACTTGAGTGGTTTAAGGGGAAACATTTAAATGTCTTGGAATAGCCTAGTCAAAGCCCAGACCTAAATCCAATTGAGAATCTGTGGTATGACTTAAAGATTGCTGTACACCAGTGGAACCCATCCAACTTGAAGGAGCTGGAGCAGTCTTGCCTTGAAGAATGGGCAAATATCCCAGTGGTGAGATGTGCCAAGCTTATAGAGACATACCCCAAGAGACTTGCAGCTGTAATTGCTGCAAACGGTAGCTCTACAAAGTATTGACTTTGGGGGGGTGAATAGTTATGCACGCTCAAATTCTGTTTTTGTCTTATTTCTTATTTGTTTCACAATAAAAAATATTTTGCATCTTCAAAGTGGTAGGCATGTTGTGTAAAAAAATCTATTTTAATTCCAGGTTGTAAGGCAACAAAATAGGAAGTATTGCCAAGGGGGGTGAATACTTTCCAAGCCACTGTAATGAGATAAGAAGACGTTGTTAAGCAGATAATGGATTGAATTTATTGATCTATTGAATACAAGAATACACACCTCGTATTGTTGAAACATTATTATACACAATACAAGTATTTAATGGATAATAGGAGTTAATGAAATAAGATACAGCTATGAAATCCCCCACCACACACACATAGCACTCCTACTCTGAGATGAATGATGGATATGGATCCAGAGTTGCATATTATGCTACATAGGTTACCATGTTAATACTATTTAGTAAACTCTTAGAGAATGGGAGATATATTACTCTTTACAAAATGTTTTCTATTGAAACTTTATTTAGGGATCTGGAACCGGTGCCGGAGAGGAGGGAGATGAAAGAAAACATGTTTGTACTTTCTGGTGTTTTATCAGTGACCCTGAATGAGCAAAGCTCTTTCCACATAGACAGGAATAAGGTTTCTCTCGAGTGTGTATGCGTTGGTGTATAATCAGGTGTCCTGATTGATTGAAGCTCTTCCCACACTGATCACAGCTATAAGGCTCCTCTCCTGTGTGTATGCATTGGTGTTTAGTCAGGGATCCTGAATGATTGAAGCTCTTCCCACACTGATAACAGCTATAAGGCTTCTCTCCTGTGTGTATGCGCTGGTGTGTAATCACGGATCCTGAATGATTGAAGCTCTTCCCACAGTGATCACAGCTATGAGGCTTCTCTCCTGTGTGTATGCGTTGGTGTATAGTCAGGTTTCCTGATTGATTGAAGCTCTTCCCACACTGATCACAGCTATAAAGCTTCTCTCCTGTGTGTATGCGTTGATGTATAGTCAGGTGTCCTGAATGATTGAAGCCCTTTCCACACTGATCACAGCTATAAGGCTTCTCTCCTGTGTGTATGCGCTGGTGTATAGTCAGGTGTCCTGATTGATTGAAGCTCTTCCCACACAGATCACAGCTATAAGGCTTCTCTCCTGTGTGTATGCGTTGGTGTGTAGTCAGGTCTCCTGATCGACTGAAGCTCTTCCCACACTGATCACAGCTATAAGGCTTCTCTCCTGTGTGTATGCGTTGGTGTTTAGTCAGGGATCCTGAATGATTGAAGCTCTTCCCACAATGATAACAGCTATAAGGCTTCTCTCCTGTGTGTATGCGCTGGTGTGTAATCACAGATGCTGAATGATTGAAGCGCTTCCCACACTGATCACAGCTATAAGGCTTCTCTCCTGTGTGTATACGTTGGTGTGTAATCAGGGATGCTGAATGATTGAAGCGCTTCCCACACTGATCACAGCTATAAGGCTTCTCTCCTGTGTGTACACATTGGTGTGTAATCAGAGATCCTGACTTCCTGAAACTCTTCCCACACTGATCACAGCTATAAGTCTTCTCTCTTTTGTGTATGCGTTGGTGTTTAGTCAGGTGTCCTGACGTCCTGAAATTCTTCCCACACTGATCACAGCTATAATTTTTCTCTCCTGTGTGTATGCGTTGGTGTATAGTCAGGTGTCCTGATCGACTGAAGCTCTTCCCACACTGATCACAGCTATAAGGCTTCTCTCCTGTGTGTATGCGTTGGTGTATAGTCAGATGTCCTGATCGACTGAAGCTCTTCCCACACTGATCACAGCTATAAGGCTTCTCTCCTGTGTGTATGTGTTGGTGTGTAGTCAGGTCTCCTGATCGACTGAAGCTCTTCCCACGCTGATCACAGCTATAAGGATTCTCTACTATGTGTATTCGCTGGTGTGTGGTTAGGTTTACGGATAAAGCAAAGGTCTTCCCACACTGATTACAGCTATAAGGTTTCTCTCCTGTGTGTATACGTTTGTGTGTAGTCTGGGCTCCTGATTGATCAAAGTATTTCCCACAATCAATGCAGGTGTAAGGCCTCTCCCCTGTATGAATTCTCTGATGAGATTGTAAGGTTTTAGATGCAGCTACACTCTTCCCACATTGAGAGCAGTGGTACGGTTTCCCTCCGGTGTGAATCTGCTCGTGAATGATCACTTCCTTCTGTTTAGCAAAACACATCCCACAGCCAGAACAGCAGTGGTGAGGTTTCTTCCCTATATGTCTCTGCTGGTGTTTCTTGAGGTGTTCTGATCTGGAGAGATTCTTCTCTGTCTTGTCAGCATCATGATGTTGTTGAGGCTCCCCAGATGATAAGCCCCTCCCACTGAGACAGCAATGATTAGGGCTGTCCCCTGTGAAACAAAGACATTGAATAATTAAGTTTAGCAAATATGGGTCCATAAACAGATGCCTTTTGCATCCCTTCGTTATTATTCCAGTAGAAATTGTGCACCAATATTCAATCTTATTATTATTTTTTTTTTTTATAAAGTGCCCTATAATACAGAACACATGGAAATCTGATTTTGTAATATGAATAAAGCAAGAATTTTTAAAGCATATTTGATTCTGAGTTTGGACAAATAAAGTTTGTATGTGAAAACTATTTCTAAGCTGCATACTTTCAGTTTTTCTGAACACACTGCACTTGCACAAAAAAAGTTAGTTTGCGCCGCTTGTGCTAGCACATGAACAGATCAAATACAACGCTATAACTCTGATTAAGGCGTTTACATGTCCTAATAATTCCAAAGATTGCTCAGAAAACCAGGTGTTTTTAAAGGACTATTTTTCCAAGGTCAAGTAGTGGTTTTGTTGTTTC
Organism: Coregonus clupeaformis; assembly: GCF_020615455.1. NCBI lineage: Eukaryota > Metazoa > Chordata > Actinopteri > Salmoniformes > Salmonidae > Coregonus > Coregonus clupeaformis. Next base: position 38,205 of record NW_025534242.1, read on the forward strand.
CAGTAGTCCCCTGTTACGGTCAACACTGTTACTTTATTTGGCACATAGGCACTTAGTATAGTATTTGTTTTTTATTGAACCCCCTGAGATGGGAAAACATGTTTTTTATTAAGTTGAACACATGCTCTTTATGACAGAACGTTAAAATTAGGTGAAATCAAACGGTTTCTTTGACCAAGTTACACTTCTCAAATTTGAGTGGAACGACCAGATATTTTCATCAATATATAATGAATCAATGAATTGTTACAGAAGCAGACTGTAGTCTGATCCACACACCATGGTTCTTACTTAATGAAATCAAATCTCCATGTTCTTCTTCTCCTTCTCCTCTCTCAGTTCCACTCTGCCCCGGTGTTTTCCTGCAGTCGACCAGACCCAGCAGTAAAGTACCGGGAGGCGGTCGACCTGGGGACTCCTGGAGGGTGGAGGGGGACGGGCTAGATTTGTCCTGTTGGCCGCAAGAAGTATTCTACATAGATTAATATTAAACAAAATATTTTATTAATTCAGTCTAAACGTCTGATTTGGGTGCATCCCTCGAATATGTCCTTTTACCTGAAATGTTCAATCGTTCACTACAACCCACAAATCTAAGAGCATTGGATTGGTGGAGGCATGGGCAAGTTTCCACCATATTTCTTATTCCAGTAATTTCCTTTCAAACAGCGAGGAAGAGGCGAAGCAAGATGGATAACTGGGCCCAAAATCTGGCTTCTGGCTTATTTGATCGAATATACATTTCGTAACGATTAGGTTGTTAGGAGTGTATATGTAAAAGTAGGTTACGTGACATCCCGGCAACTTTGAGAAAAAATAACATTGTATGGGAGTAGTGCCTGGTCGTCACTAGTTACCACAAACAAAGTCAAACCACACTCATTTCTACAATTGATCTTATTAAAATGTGATCTTAACCCTAACCACACTAACTTTATGCATAACCCTAAATAAGTAGAAATACGATATAGCAGTGCTTAATTTGAGCCGGATCCTTCTGGAACAGCATCAGGCACCATTCAGATTAGACTTTGTTTGTTCTGGCAACTATTTGCCAGGATCTGGTACCTCTCGCAGCATGATTTAAGAATTGTTAAGTCAAGTTTCCTCCTCGTTATTTCTCCCGCCCCCCAGAAAGACCATGTAAAAGCGCTGTGATCTTTCTGTGTAATCATCCTATCCTGCCACACTGATTCCAGATCTGTTCTCTTAATTGTACATAGAGGTTATGGGGAGGGCCGGTGGGGTAAGTAACTGATCTTGACTCAGGTGTTGGTAGTGGTGGTCAGCTAGTTAGAGGTCCCTACGTATTGACGTCACGTAGCCTAGGCTAGTCGTCTCTCAACTGAATTTGAATCGTGGGAAAGGCAAATAAAAAAACTGGATAAGAAAAGGCAATTGAGTTAGATTACATTTTTGAAGTCCAAAAATCTAGAGAAAGATGGTGAATCAAACCCAGAACGAGCCAGAGAACTGTCAGTGCCTGAGGAGAGGAGTGAGGGGCAAACTGTTCCTGGTGGCGATGCCTTAGCTAGCAGCGCTGCTAATCCCGCCAGTTCAGCATCACCACCGGCACCTCCACTAGCTAGTAGGCAGAGTAGCGAGTCAGACTCAGCAGGAGAGGGAGACGGGGAGCTGGGGGTAGGGGGATAGTTCATCCACCGACAAAGTGCTCGGAGCTGGTGCAATTTGCAGGTCAAGAACAAGCAAACGTATAACCCCTGGCTTGTCATTTATAATTCAAAGTTGGGCTGTACAACATGCAAAAAGGTAGGAAGCTTGGGTCTAGAAACGACTGGAGGGATTAAACTTGCAAAAGAGTCGATGGAATGTACAGTAACATCCTCTGCCCCAGACGTAAAACAAGAGACCTCAGAAAAAAGGTTTTTGAACATGCTCCAACCAAGGCATATTTGATGGCAGCAAGCCTTGTAGACAAGGCTAAAGAGGACACCCAGGTTATAGTTAACACTCAAAATGAAAAAATAGACACTACAGCCAGAGTCTTCAGAACAGCCTTAGAAGGAGGCTAAACGTCACAGCCACAGGCCCGCTCATGGCTTTGAGCAAGAAATGTACTCTCAGGAGTTAAATGGACTTGACATGGGGAGAGTCATTGTGGGAGGTATTGAAAACTAAGGTAGGACTTTATTTTTTCTTTACAAACTTGTTCTGTGAAGGTAATCTGAATATGTGCTTCATTTTATCACACAGGCAGGAGGCCTATATATTCTGATATGTGTTCTAATGTAGCCTACATTGATTTGTTTTATTTGAAGTTATATTACAATATTGTGATATTTGTTCTACTGCTACATTGATGTCTTAAAAATTCTATGAAATGTGGGTATGCAAGCCCCACAGCTGAGTATGTGTGGATATGCATATGGCGGGTGTTCTGCAGTGTTGTCTAAAAATGTTGCTGTACATTGATGTCTAGAAAATTAGCCTATAAGAAATTCGGACTTGTGTAAGCCCCGAAACTATACTCAAGTATGTGGGCATACTGCAGTGACATTTAAAATGCTTTGAATTAATCAGCACCTTGTAGAGCGCTGTCCGTTTCACCACCATAGATAGTAGGCTACTTAGCTGTTTACTCTTTCTGCTGCGCTGCTACTTTGTTTTTGACACTTCTTTTTTCTCAATGTGTTCCGGTACCTCAGAGCACCTCGGATAACCACCCCTCTCGCGGACACTACAGTTGAAGTCGGAAGTTTACATACACCTTAGCCAAATACATTTAAACTCAGTTTTTCACAATTCCTGACATTTAATCCTAGTAAAAATTCCCTGTCTTAGGTCAGTTAGGATCCCCACTTTATTTTAAGAATGTGAAATGTCAGAATAATAGTAGAGAGAATGATTTATTTCAGCTTTTATTGATTTCATCACATTCCCAGTGATCAGAAGTTTACATACACACTATTCGTATTTGGTAACATTGCGTTTTAAGTTGTTTAACTTGGGTCAAACATTTCAGGTAGTCTTCCACAAGCTTCCCACAATAAGTTGGGTGAATTTTGGCCCATTTCTCCTGACAGAGCTGGTGTAACTGAGTCAGGTTTGTAGGCCTCCTTGCTCGCACACGATTTTCAGTTCTTCCCTCAAATTTTCTATAGGATTGAGGTCAGGGCTTTGTGATGGCCACTCCAATACCTTGACTTTGTTGTCCTTAAGCCATTTTGCCACAACTTTGGAAGTATGCTTGGGGTCATTGTCCATTTGGAAGACCCATTTGCGACCAAGCTTTAACTTTTTGACTGTTGTCTTGAGATGTTGCTTCAATATATATCCACATAATTTTCCTTTCTCATGATGTCATCTATTTTGTGAAGTGCACCAGTCCCTACTGCAGCAAAGCACCCCCACAGCATAATGCTGCCACCCCCGTGTTTCACGGTTGTGATCCAGGCTCTGTCGCAGCCGGCCGCGACCGGGAGACTCATGGGCGGCGCACAATTGGCCCAGCGTCGTCCAGGGTAGGGGAGGGAATGGCCGGCAGGGATGTAGCTCAGTTGATAGAGCATGGTGTTTGCAATGCCAGGGTTGTGGGTTCGTTTCCCACGGGGGCCAGTATAAAAAAAAAATGTATTCACTAACTGTAAGTCGCTCTGGATAAGAGCGTCTGCTAAATGACTAAAATGTAATGTAAAATGTGTTCTTCGGCTTGCAAGCTTCTTCCTTGCTGAGCGGCCATTCAGGTTATATCAATATAGGACTTGTTTTACTATAGGACTTGTTTTACTCTGGCTATAGATACTTTTGTACTTGTTTACTCCAGCATCTTCACAAGGTGCTGTTGTTCTGGGATTGATTTGCACTTTTCGCACCAAAGTACGTTCATTTCTAAAGCCATGACATCATTTTCTGGAATTTTCCAAGCTGTTTAAAGGCACAGTCAACTTAGTGTATGTAAACTTCTGACCCACTGGAATTGTGATACAGTGAATTATAAGTGAAATAATCTGTCTGTAAACAATTGTAGGAAAAATTACTTGTGTCATGCACAAAGTAGATGTCCTAACCGACTTGCCAAAACTATAGTTTGTTAACAAGAAATGTGTGTAGTGGTTGAAAAACTAGTTTTAATGACTCCAACCTAAGTGTATGTAAACTTCCGACTTCAACTGTATGTGTTACCGGACCTCCCAAAATACAAATTAAGCACTGCGATATAGACGTTTGACTTTGTGGTTGTGGTAACAGGCATATCTGCCCTCTCATTGGCTATAATGGTCCCACCTGATCTTGCCTCTTCACGATTGCCTTCCATTTTTGAAGACATTTATTTTCTTTGTTAGACCTGCCACTTAAGTATCTGGTCAAATAATGGATAATGTGTTCCGAAATCAGTGAAGGAATGTGAACACTTTGGGATGAAGGAGAGATAATTAGGTCATAGTCACATATTCCTAAACATGATATAGTAGTAGGCTACATTGTTTTAGGAAAAATAAATCCCAACAAGTTTTACCGTAATGTTTTTTTTCCCCCAGACGTTTATATCGAACACAGGAATGTGGAAGATCAAATATAATGAAAACTAGGCCTAGACATTTTATACAGCACAGCAGGCCTATAATGTTAAAACCAGACTTACCGGATCCATTGTAGAATATACTGTTTATTTGTATGACATGAAACGTTGTCGGCTACAACAGAACAGTTAGGCTGCTGTCGTCGTCGTCGTCTTCTTCTTCTTCTTCAATGAGGTTTAACGGCGGTTGGCATCCAATTTGTTTCATTACCGCCACCTACTAGACTGGAGTACAACTCCCTTATATTTCGCTTGAAAAATAAAATAAAATATAGAAATACCCTACCATCAGTGGCGGCTGGCCGATAGAGGGCGCTAGGGCGCCGCCCCCTTAAATAAAATTATTTAAAAAAAAAAAAAAAAAAATAATAATAATAATAATAAAAAACATCAGTATGTCAATATTTGTGTGTTTGAAATATGGAATGCACACAGTAATATGTGTAAGATATGATAGAAAATCATATTCGCAACCTTTCCTCTGCCTGTCAAACGCCTCGTCAGCTCTGGGCGATACAGAAAGTGCCCCGAGGAGGCGGGTCTACGTAGCAGTTAAGCCAATTGCTAATTTAAGATATGAATGTATGACATAAAATGTAGCTAATCAGCGATTTTAATTCGAATCCAAGGAGGGCGATTATTTTATCGCCCCAAGCTCGCCCCTGATAAAATAAGGACCGGGCTCCAGTGGCGCCATTTTTACTAGACGACAATGGCGAACGCAAACGTTACTCCTCCAAGACCCAACCCTAACTCGGTGAAATCTCTCCTCCAAGATCCGTTTGAGAGGAGAACTTTGTCAGAGAAAGTTCGGGTGAAAGAGCTGGGCCCAGATCAACCTGACCTCTCAATCAGACAGCAGGCTAGCGAGAAAGGGAAGCAGTATATGCGCGGCTTCTCCCGTAGCTGGTACACCAGGAAGGCTTGGCTAGCTGGGTGCACTGATGCTAATGCTTTATTTTGCTTTCCGTGCTTGCTTTTTTAAAACGACGGGGTCAGATTCAGCATGGACAGGTACCGGAGTGAGGGATATGAAGCACCTGTCAGAGAAGGTAAAGAAACATGAGAACACCAGGGCACACATGGACAACTCTGTAAAGCTAGCTGTATTAGGAAGGGTGAACATTGCTACGCAGCTGGATGACGGCCACAGGATTGCGGTGAGGAAACACAATGAGGAGGTGGATAAAAACAGGCACATTCTATCCAAAATTATCGATTGTGTGAAGTTCTGTGGGGCTTTTGAGTTGGCCTTGCGTGGGCACGAGGAGACTGACTTCTCGGACAACCCCGGCATTTTCCGGGGCTTAGTGGATTTTGTTGCCTCCCTCGACAGTGTGCTGGAGGAGCACCTGAAGACAGCTACCGTTTTTAAGGGCACGTCAAAGACGATACAGAACGAGCTGTTGGACTGTATGTTGTCAGTGCTTAAGGATTACATCCTGGAGGAAGTAAAGAGTGCTGATTTTATCGCCATTCAAGCTGACGAGACGACTGACGTTTCCACCCACTGCCAGTTGGTGCTTGTGATACGCTACATCGATGCTAAAAGTAACGTCCCAAGAGCGTTTTTTCGAGTTCATTTTGATCGAGAACGCAACCGCCCGACACCATCGCTACAGCGCTGCTGGAGAGGCTCAGCACCATACTCTCACATGGACAAAAGGCCAAACTTATTGCCCAGGCTTACGACGGAGCAAGTGTGATGAGGGGAGCCACCGGCGGAGTGCAGCGTAAAATAGTGGATGTGTACGAAAATGCGCACTACGTCCACTGCTATGCACATCAGCTGAACCTCATCATGCAGCAGGCTACTTCACGCATCCCCAGGATCGGCACTTTCTTTTCCGACCTTGCAGGATTTTCTGCTTTCTTCTCCAGGTCTCCCAAGCGAACCACCGTGCTTGACGAAGTGGTTGCGCATAGACTCCCAGAGCCTCTACAACACGGTGGAACTTCCACAGTCGCGCTGTAAACACTGTGTACGAGTACAGGGATGACCTCCTAACGTGTTTCCAGACCATCAGAGACTCTGGGAACTTTGATGCCCCGACTGTCAGAGAGGCGGGGGGGCTTTGTGAGGATGCTCGAAGACGAGGCTTTCTGTTTTTTCCTGGCACTGTTCCACAAGATCATGCCAAATGTGGACATGCTTTTCAGCCAGCTGCAGAAGAGGAACATCGACCCTGTCTTCATTAAAGCACTTGTCCAGAGGTTCACAGAAAGCATGCTAACAATCAGGTAAATAACTATATTTACTATTGGCTGATAAAGATGCTGTTAGAAAGATGAATAGTTCACTTACAACAGTTTAAAAGCCTAAATGTGTCTGGTCATCAAAGTGAGTGATTATCATAGAGCCGTCACAATTATATTTGTTTTAGTATTTTAAAAGGAAAGAGAAGACATTTACATTACATTTTAGTCATTTAGCAGACGCTCTTATCCAGAGCGACTTACAGTTAAGAGTGCATACATTTTTTCATACTGGCCCCCGTGGGAAACGAACCCACAACCCTGGCGTTGCAAGCGCCATGCTCTACCAACTGAGCTACACGGGACCACATTAGTTTTGGCAAGATCTGAAAAAGAAGTTGGTGGAGTGCAACCCTCAAACATTGAAGAATTACAGCAGTTTGCTGCTGAAGAATGGGCCAAATTGCCAGCAGAAAAGGTGCAGCAAGCTCATTGATGTCTACAATAAGCATATGTTGGCAGCTATCTTGGCCAAAAGCTGTGCAACCAAGTACTAGCTCCAGGGTGCCAATAATTTAGTCCATGACATTTGTCTATATTTTCTAAATTACAATTGTAAACTTAAGTTTACAGAAATATAATTAAAGGTGTGGAGACCCATTTTTTCCTCTCAAATTTCAACTGATTTTAGAAGAAATAGGGAATTATTTAAGAAAAGCCCAAGGGTGCCAATATATTTGGACACAACTGTATGCCTTCAGTCTAATTGGAATGTATGGCAGTAGAGTTGTTTGTATTTCTCCCTAACCAAAATGGCTGCCATTAGGATACCATTCAGGATTTTTTTTCACCTGTGTTACCACGACAATCACGCCAAATGAGCATTGCATTTGTGTGCTCCTTCAGTGTGAATGCGCAAATTTGATATGGGTCACATGTAAAACTGATATATAATTGATACAGATTTACGGTATGTTGCCTATATATTACTATATACCGGTATTGATGCACAGACCAGTTTGGGTTTTTACTTTACCTTCTATAACGGTATTTCAATGTTTGGTTTGTTAAATGTGGTAATGCCACTCCGCCATGTGTAACGTCCGTTTTTCTAGTTTACTCCGCAATTTGGGTCGTCTCTCTCCCTCTCTCACCAAGTACCACCCCGTCACTCAAGGAGCGCAGTTGTTGTTACTCGACCACGAGAACAAGTGTTTGTCCAAAAGACACAATCAGACGTTGATAATAATGCAGGAAAGTACTACACAGTTTGTAATAATTATTCAGGTGTCCACCAGGTCAATTTCTAGAAGAGGCCTAGTTGTTATTGAAGATTAACTTTATTGCTAAGTGCACAGCAGAACAAAATTATGTTGCATCCCTCTCACAAATGTAATAGAAAAAGGCTTTAAAACGTAATAACATCAGTTAATTATGTACATCACAGGTTAAAAGCAGTTACTAGACATAGTTTGTGTGTATATACACACTATCTGTCTGTCTGTCTGTCTGTCTGTCTATATATATATATATATATATATATATATATATATATATATATATAAAAGTCACTGGTTGTGTGTTGAGGGGGAATTACAGTGAGCTAAGAAGTCTGATTGCAAGTTATCAAATTAAACTTTATTTTTTGGACCCAGGGCCTCAATTCCCTCTTTGTGTGGGGACAGCGCATCTGACGAGCAGCAACAGCCCATCAAGCGACGGAGGATGCTGGGACCAGGAGAACAACAGAGGTTGGCTATAGAGGTAAGTTGTGATGTAATTGTCAGTGTTTCCCCATAGAACTTTTTTCAGGCCTGGTAGTATGTAGCCAAAACCCTGAACAATCAGCACCTTGGTAATCATATACTTGAGTTGGACATAGGCATGTGTCAGTCAGGATCACTTGCATCAAAATAGCTTAATTGCAAATTAAAGCTGATGATGTATCTTTTACAGGTATGTGATACCATCCTGAGTCATGCCAAAGAGAGGTTCTCCTTCACCCAGCACCTCATCAGCGCAACACTATTGCACAGAGAGTTGTTCCCACAACACAGTGTGAAGTTCCCGATACAGCGCTTGAAACAACCGTGGAGGCGTACCCCATGTTGAACAAGGCCAAGCTCAAAACCGAACTGTCCCTCATCTATGAGAACAGTGAGTTCAAGGCTTGTAGTGGTGCAGTGCCCCTGTACCAGTTCTTCATGGAGAACAACCTTCAGAGCACTTTCACAGAGACTGCCAGCCTCCTCAAGATCCTCATCACCACACCCATGACAACTGCTGAGTCAGAAAGGTGCTTCTCTACACTGAAAAGGATCAAGACCTTCCTGAGAAACAGCATGACACAGGATCGCCTGAACGCTCTGGCCATGCTCTCCATGGAGAAGAAACTTGTCAGGGACATTCCTGACTTTAATCAAAGGGTCATTGAGAGGTTTGCCACTCAGAAGGACAGACGGGCAAAATTCCTGTACAAATAAGATGACAGACACACACACACAGAGCAGCTCTGGCCGCATGTTTCTTTGTATATAGTTGACCTTAGCATAAAAAATCCAGTTATATATGGTACTCTAGAAAGTCTTAATAGTGTCTTTGCTAATATTACTGTATATATGTTGTTTTGTATCAATTAATTGTTGCAGTTCTGGAGCACATTAACAATTAGTCACATTTAGTATGATCATAAAATACTGTATGCTATTCTTCCAGTCAAAGGTTTGAGTTCATCCACTTGATATCCATTTCTATATTATACATCCTTTTATATAGTGTAAGATTTCCTATAAACTTTATAATAATTTCATGTTATTGTCCACTTTCCACTCTGTTCTGACAGCATGCCTGTTGCGTTGCCTGTTTACTACCAATGGTAAAAAGTTCACTTTAAATGCAAATGAAAGGCTTGGGTTTGTGTAATATGTTTTTGTGTAAGAATGCCTCAACTTTTTAATATTGGCATTAAATAATTACTGAATGTTTCACTGAGCACTGCTGTCCTGCAGTTTGTGTTAAAATATATCGCGATGGTTACAGGAAAAAAAAAGTATGGCACAGCCCCACCGAGAATATTTTTCACCAGCCGCCACTGCCTACCATCTAACACTACCCTCACAAATTCAAAATTATTATTAATAATTAACACCACCCTTCTCTGTATGGGTGGTCCTCTGTAGCTCAGCTGGTTGAGCACGGCGCTTGTAACGCCAAGGTAGTGGGTTCGAACCCCGGGACCACCCATACACAAAAAAAATTATGCACGCATGATTGTAAGTCGCTTTGGATAAAAGCGTCTGCTAAATGGCTTATTATTATTTAAATATATTTATTCCTACCTCATGTCCTCAACCTAAAATGATGTGACATCACCACTTAACACTCCCTGTGACTCTTCTGATGTCAAGTCTTGCACACCCAAATACCTCTCTGCAGCTGCCACCACGACCTACATTTTCTTTGACTTACGTTCCATCCCTGCAGTAGTTGTGGTCCTCTGTAGCTCAATTGGTAGAGCATGGCGCTTGTAACGCCAGGGTAGTGGGTTCGATCCCCGGGACCACCCATACGTAAAAATGTATGCACACATGACTGTAAGTCGCTTTGGATAAAAGCATCTGCTAAATGGCATATTATATTATAATAACCATTGCTATAAACGCTAAAAATCCAATCTTACTGAAACATATATCACTTGTTGACCTATCTCTCTGTACTGGTACAGATCTACTACTCTCACCACTCCGCCCCCTTGACCCATCTTCCTCTACTTTCTTCACTGCCTCAGCATATGACAACTTCTTCACTACTCTTACCCTGGAAACTCAACCTGCTTCTCTCGCACATTTCTGAACCCCAGCCCCATGGCCACCCCTACAATTAGCACATACCACTACTTTCCCCAATGCTACATATTCCTTTGTCTCATGCCCTTCTGCACACTTCTCACACCTTGGAACCTGCATACTGCTGCCACATGCCCATAAGTTTGACACCTGTAACATCGTAATGTGTTCGGCACATAAGCTCGTACAGGATAACTTATATATCCTAACTTCACTTTGTTAGGTAAAGACTCAACTTCAAAACTCAAAAGAACAGACAATGACTCTTCTGTTTCCCCACTCTCACCACCCTGTTTGCATCGCACCAAACGACAAGCATCACAAACACTGGGAATCTTCCCCTTCAGTTGGTCCACTTTTACATTTACTGCTACCCCAGTAATCACTCCTTTCAATGGCGCCATTTTCTTGAAAGCGAAACAATTCACAATTCTTTCCCCCATTTGTTTAACTCTGAGCGCCTTCTCCCTCTGCCCAACAGAAACACAAACAATTATCACTAGACCACTTCTGGTTACCCTCACCGATTCCACTATACCCAACTCTTTATTCACCCATCTTGAAACCACAAATGGATCAGCCAAAAGGCAAGGGTCCACTTTTTCCAAAAACTTCACTCCTACTGTCATCTTTATCCTGACCCTCTGTGCAAGCCTCTGGCTCTGAGTACTTCACCACACCTACCACCTCCAATACTTCACCCTCATTCACTTCCATTTCTCCTCCTGTCTTCAGCTCACTTTGCTTACATTTCCTACCATTCTTCTTTATCAAACCTTCTCCCTTTTTCCCCAACACAATCCTCCTCCCTCTCTCTCTTAGACCTCCTCTGCCTCCCTTTTTCCTTCCATTCCTCCTCCGCCATCCAAGTATACATCTCCTTATCCCACAGCTGTCTGTTAGGCATCGTTTTTCCTTCCCTCCTTCCCTCCTTCCCTCCTTCCTTACTTCCCTACTTCCTTCCTTTGATCTTCCATTTGTCTTCTTCTTCTTCTTCTTCTTTAAGGTTTATTCTTCTTCTTCGGTGGGGTTTATCGGCGGTTGGCATCCAACATTATGGTGCATTACCGCCACCTACTGTACTGGAGTGTGGGCCAGAGACCGGGAGAAACTAAATCCTACCTGCCAGACCCGTTGCTCTTAAAAAAGATAACAAAATCTTTGAGACTATATCTAATGACGTTCTACTCAATATACTCTTTAAACTAAATTCCTGTATCCAGTTCTCCCTCATACTAGATCTCATCCTCTCTCTTTCCCTCTGATACTGCCCACACTGTAGTAAGACATGCTGTACAGTCTCTGTTTCCTGACAATAATCACACTTTCCTGTTGGATGCTTTTCTATCACATTTAATGTCTTATTCAACTAGCTGTGTCCCACCCTTAATCTTGTAAAAATAGCCTCCTCTCTTCTGTCCCTTCCTGCCATCCTCCCCTCCCTTACTTTCCTCTGTACTTGAAATAAATGCCTTCCTTTATTAGCTCTATTCCACTGCTCCTTCCATTTCTGCACCATCACTGTATATACAGTGGGGGAAAAAAGTATTTAGTCAGCCACCAATTGTGCAAGTGTAATTTTCATCATAGGTACACGTCAACTATGACAGACAAAATGAGGAAAAAAAATCCAGAAAATCACATTGTAGGATTTTTAATGAATTTATTTGCAAATTATGGTGGAAAATAAGTATTTGGTCAATAACAAAAGTTTCTCAATAATTTGTTATATACCCTTTGTTGGCAATGACACAGGTCAAACGTTTTCTATAAGTCTTCACAAGGTTTTCACACACTGTTGCTGGTATTTTGAACCATTCCTCCATGCAGATCTCCTCTAGAGCAGTGATGTTTTGGGGCTGTCGCTGGGCAACACGGACTTTCAACTCCCTCCAAAGATTTTCTATGGGGTTGAGATCTGGAGACTGGCTAGGCCACTTCAGGACCTTGAAATGCTTCTTACGAAGCCACTTCTTCGTTGCCCGGGCGGTGTGTTTGGGATCATTGTCATGCTGAAAGACCCAGCCACGTTTCATCTTCAATGCCCTTGCTGATGGAAGGAGGTTTTCACTCAAAATCTCACGATACATGGCCCCATTCATTCTTTCCTTTACACGGATCAGTCGTACTGGTCCCTTTGCAGAAAAACGCATGATGTTTCCACCCCCATGCTTCACAGTAGGTATGGTGTTCTTTGGATGCAACTCAGCATTCTTTGTCCTCCAAACACGACGAGTTGAGTTTTTACCAAAAAGTTATATTTTGGTTTCATCTGACCATATGACATTCTCCCAATCCTCTTCTGGATCATCCAAATGCACTCTAGCAAACTTCAGACGGGCCTGGACATGTACTGGCTTAAGCAGGGGGACACGTCTGGCACTGCAGGATTTGAGTCCCTGGCGGCGTAGTGTGTTACTGATGGTAGGCTTTGTTACTTTGGTCCCAGCTCTCTGCAGGTCATTCACTAGGTCCCCCCGTGTGGTTCTGGGATTTTTTTGATAATTTTGTGAGATCTTGCGTGGAGCCCCAGATCGAGGGAGATTATCAGTGGTCTTGTATGTCTTCCATTTCCTAATAATTGCTCCCACAGTTGATTTCTTCAAACCAAGCTGCTTACCTATTGCAGATTCAGTCTTCCCAGCCTGGTGCAGGTCTACAATTTTGTTTCTGGTGTCCTTTGACAGCTCTTTGGTCTTGGCCATAGTGGAGTTTGGAGTGTGACTGTTTGAGGTTGTGGACAGGTGTCTTTTATACTGATAACAAGTTCAAACAGGTGCCATTAACACAGGCAACGAGTGGAGGACAGAGGAGCCTCTTAAAGAAGAAGTTACAGGTCTATGAGAGCCAGAAATCTTGCTTGTTTGTAGGTGACCAAATACTTATTTTCCACCATAATTTGCAAATAAATTCAATAAAAATCCTACAATGTGATTTTCTGGAGAAAAAAATTCTCAATTTGTCTGTCATAGTTGACGTGTACCTATGATGAAAATTACAGGCCTCTCTCATCTTTTTAAGTGGGAGAACTTGCACAATTGGTGGCTGACTAAATACTTTTTTTCCCCACTGTATAAGGCTTTTTGCCTCTGCCTTGCTCATTGAAACTTTAACATCAACATCCCCACTACTAAGTGCTTGTTTAGCCTGTTCATCTACTGCCTCGTTCCCCTCCACCCCCACATGGGCTTATGTGAACGGAATCACTACCCTACATAGGCTCAGGGGCTTGTGTGGACGGAACATATATCGACAGGATTCCTTGTAATGGCTCTGCTGTAAAATCCCTGAGTCCCAAAAAACGTTCAGCTGCACTCACAAGCATTCACAAGTCACAACAATGCCTATTTTCTCCAATTTCTTCTTTGTTTTCGCTGTGCAGTTTTTAACCAATCAATGCAATAAACGATACAAAGTCCACCTTTTTAACATGCAACATGTCAGGATCCTACGGAGCCCTTAGGGGTCATGTTGTTGAGAAAAACTGCCAGACTAATCCGTTCCCTCGTTTTTTAAAATCAGTTCTCTTAGATATTATTATCCATTCCCTCTGATTTTTGAATCAGTTCTCTTAGATTTTTTTACCCATTCCATCTGATTTTTTATCCGTTCCCTCGGATTTGTTATCCATTCCCTTGGTTTTTTAAATCCGTTTCCTCTGATGTTTTATGTTTTCCCTATGAATTCCCATATCTAATTGCAATTTAATTGCATGCTGTTTGGGGCACACAAGCATCCAACTTCAAGTTCAATCAATAGACCCCACCCACCCCCAAGTATCAGTCACATAGGCCTATCAGTTTGTTGTCTATGGCCTGTAGCAGAAACCAAAAGATCTGGAGCAGTATTTGCAATAATCTATTTTACAATTCTAAAGTTCAGGGGAATGGCAACAATATCATAGCAGTCTCTCGCCCATGAGGCCTTCCACATGTCAACACACTAGCAATGCCAATGCCAACCCCAACGAGCAACAGGTATAGAATATTCTCATGAGCTCAGAGTTGAGCGGACGCGTTGCCCCTGGTGACCCTTTTAATTTTTGTGGATTGCTAGGTATTACTGCACTGTTGGAGCTCGAAACACAAGCATTTAGCTGTACCTGCGATAACATCTGCAAATATGTGTACACGACCAATAAAATTGTATGTGATGTGTCACTGTCCAGCAACTGGTGGTGCTGAAATCACGGAGGTAGCACACCTATGTTTATTTGGTGCTGATTTGTGCCACTGTTCATGGTCCTGAATCAATACGTGTCTGCTGTTTTAATGGCACATCTTGGAGTTCATTAAATCAAATCAAATCAAATAGTATTTGTCACATACACGTGTTTAGCAGATGTTATTGCGGGTGTAGCGAAATGCTTGTGCTTCTAGTTCCGACAGTACAGTAATATCTAACAAGTAATATCTAACAATTTCACAACATATACTCAATACAGAAAAATCTAAGTAAGGAATGGAATTTAAGAATATGTACATATATGGACAAGCAATGACAGAGCGGCATGGACTAAGATACAGTAGAATATTATAGAATACAGTATATACATATGAGATGAGTAGTGCAAGATATGTAAACATTATTAAAGTGACTAGTGTTCCATTTCTTAAAGCGGCCAGTGATTTCAATAGGCAGCAGCAGCCTCTAATGTGCTAGTGATGGCTATTTAACAGTCTGATGGCCTTGAGATAGAAGCTGTTTTTCATTCTCTCGGTCCCAGCTTTGATGCACCTGTACTGACCTCGCCTTCTGGATGATAGCGGGGTGAACAGGCAGTGGCTCAGGTGGTTAAGAAAAGCCATGCGTGAAACATGAAACGTAACCGTTAAATTAGATCAGTAAACGAACAAACCCTATTTTACGACTATGAATGAACATTTACACATTCAATTCCTACTTTACATCTCACTTTACTCGGGTTACAGATCTTTTTTATACGTACAAACTTTTGTCAGGAATGTGGCATCTGCAAAGGACATGAGCCCAACGTATCTAGTCGAAGTTAGTTAGCCAATCAAGCAACTCTAGCCCAGGCATTAGTTGCTTTGCAGCTTCCGGTTTCATTTCCAAAATAAAAGTCTAGAGCTTGTTTTAGAACGGCATTCGATAACGTTATACCAGTAGATGGCGTAGTATAGGTTTGGGCCTTCAGCAAATGACTTGTGTGAGAATTGTACTATAAAGACACATAAGAGCCTTGTCTAGAATAACCAGCTAGGCCTATTCCACTATCTAAATATGCCATGCAGTTGTGTGTTATTGAATGGCAATAAAATTGCATATTTTATTTGTATAGCTGTGTGGGGCTACTGTGGGGATCATGTAACCTAATGAATCACACTATTTCCAGTATTTGGGAGCACAGACTGTAGGCCTTATATTAGGCATTTTGACTGTTGTATTTGAGAATTCCACTCTGAATGTAGGCTTGTTATAGCCTTTTGCGTTGCACAACCCCATCACGCAGAGGCTATATCCATATCAATAAATGAGACAAAACTAAATATTGATTAAGTCTTGGCTATAACCTGTCCTGAGTTTAATAGCCAAGGGGTCCCAAATGGTCAAGACGATCTATAACCTATTCTTATTGCCAGATCTGTTTTCCCTATCAGCCCCTGCATGTGCTCCTTCAACTATTTTGTTTAAAATGTATTTAGAGGCTATATTTAGAGGCCTGTGAGCTAGGGTCTCTTTTTAAGGGGAGGCCTATAATAAAAACTGTTATAAAACACAAATAGAGTCCTAAAATTACCTAGAATGATAGCCTAAAATGACTATTTTTTTATTTGGATAGGCCTAAATTAAACATTGCATTATTAAAATGCTTTGGAGAATTTTGGAGAATTTAGATAATTTTGAATACACACATGGATTTCAATAAACAAATGGATAAGACTGTTCTATTCTCTTTGATTTAGTTCCTATTGCAACTCAGACAAATGACAGAATGGATGACATACTGACTGACTGAACTGAATGAAGGATGAATTAAATGTTCAAATATTTTGGAATGATGAGTTGCACGCATCATGCATGCTCTGCACTTTATTTGGCTAGTAGGCAGACAGGCCTACATTAAGGTATAATGAGCAGTGTCGCAATGGAGGGAATAGCCTATACGGAGACTACCTAAGACCACTGCAACAGAGTTATTGTAAAGTGTGGGAATAAGCTTATGTCAGACTTAGCCTACGTTTAACCTTTCCCTTGTTCATTTCAAGGTCCATATGTTCATGACCCGATTCATTTAAATCAAGTCAAATTATTTAAAAATCATATTAAACCCTCCTACAGAATATGCTTTGGCAAGATTTTGAGTGATGAAATACATTTCAAAATATTTTGAGTGGAAAGACTCCAGTGGTCATACATTATTCATAGATTTTCCAAACATCGATTATTATTCTGTTTCATTATTCCTGGTATATACTACTGGCTATGATTGCAGACAGAGCTATATCTTGTGGAAGGATGAAATAGTATGAATAAATTAATCAAAATAACGTTTTGATTAATGGCTATGATTGCAGACAGAGCCCAGATAATGGGATGGTGCAATATTGAATTAGTAATTTAAGCGATAATGCCCGAGAAGCCGGTGTTTGGAGGATATATTGGCACGGGTGTTTTCAGGCCCGAGATGAGTTGTCCCCCCCACATTCTGAAATTGCATTTTTGTCCCCCCATATGGAAAACATATGGAAACATCTCTAATGTTACAGGCTTCACTGTCATGGTGCACACCGGTTTCTTCATCCCGTTCCCACCCACACCTGCTGGGTTTCTGTCCGACTCCCACCCGCTACTGTAAGAACTGGTCCCAAACCCAACCTCAGTCCAGCAATACTATTTTAGGCGTATGTGATGCGCCCTATAGGCAATATCAAAAACGCAAAAAAATAACTTCAGAAATGTGTTAAATTACCATAGATTATTACATGGCCCTTATATGTTTTTACAGGGCTATATCAGCCAATATGCACTTTATCTTGAGCTATTTTACAGCCTACCTTTTAGGAGTGGGATGATTTTCAGACGGAGAAATAATGGGTGATCAATATTTAGGCCTATTTCTAGGCAATATAGTAAACTATAGCCTAATCATAGGCCTATTAAGGAAGTACTTTTCCTTGGAAAGATAACTGCCCCGTGCTTCTTCGCCCATGCATAGGCTATAGCCTACTCTATTTAATTGAGGCCACACGTGCACCTGATCTCGCAGGTATGGCTACAGAACTGGAAGCAGCAAGAATGATGACAGCGACATGTTTTGCATAGTCCTATAGGATATAGCCTACCTTTTAGGAGGACGATTTGCAGGCAGAGACAAATAGATGGGTAATCAAAACGTATTGATAATGAAAAGGCGCAATGCTCGCTCACCATAGTAGCCTAACCTATTCAGACCTAAGTATTCAGACCCCCTGACTTTTTCCACATTTGTTATGTTACAGCCTTATTCTGAAATGGATACAATTTCAAGAGTTGTTCATTTGTTAGGCTATTGGTTAAAGGTGCAAAACAATATTTATGATTGAATTACCTTTGATGTAGTTCAGTCTTATTATTCACTTAAATATTTTTTTATGATCTCTTACCTAGCTTGATGACTGTTGCTATTTTTGCTTATTTTTTGTTCTAAATGGAGATGGCACATTGGATTGTGTAAAAATGCGTAAAATGACCTTTAAATGCCCATCAAAACCCCCCCCACACACTTCTAAAACCAAAGTGGCACCCCTGGTTTATTGCATTGGATTTAAAATGCACAGTACAAACAAAGAAGAACTCTGATAAAATAGGCATCAATTGTGAGTGCAGCTGAACGTTTTGGGGGATTTTACAGCAGAGGTATTACAAGGAATCCGGTTGATATATGTTCCGTCCACACAGGCCCCTGAGCCTATGAAGGAATATGATTTGGATTATCACTGAAGGGGTGGGGCATTTTGGAATTAATTAAATGTTTGTATTGTATATGATGGTGGTACTGTATTTCCCCGGCCCCGGCCCCCCTTTCCCGCAATGGATTTTTTTATTTTCGTTCACTAGCCATACAGTAGGTGGCGGCAATACAAAAATAGGTGTAGTCTGCCATAAACTTTAAAGAAGAAGAAGACCACAGCAAAGTAGCCTAGCTGTGCTGTTGTAGCCAACATTTCATGTCATACAAAGAAACAGTAGCTTCCACAATGAATCTGGTAAGTCTGGTTTTAACATTATAGGTCTGTTGTGCTGTATAAAATGTCTAGGCCTAGTTTTCATATTTGATCCTCCACATTCCTTTGTTCGTTTTTAAACGGCTGGACAAAAACAATGTCACGGTAAAACTTGTTTTTTTACTTCAACAAAGTAGCCTACTACTATTCATGTTTAGGAATCTGTGACTATGACCTAATTATCTCTCCTTTCTCCCAAAGTGTTCACATATTCACATCCCTTAACTGATTTCGAACACATTATCCATTATTTGACCAGATACTCAAGTGGCCACTCTAACAAAGAAAATAAATGTCTTCAAAAATGGAAGGCAATCGGGAAGAGGCAAGATCAGGTGGGACCATAATAGCCAATGAGAGGGCAGATATGCGTTTTTCCACTAGTTACCACAACCACACAGTCAAACGTCTATATCGCAGTGCTTAATTTGTATTTCGGGAGCTCCTGTAACACATAGTGAGCGCGAGCGCGAGAGGGGTGGTTATCCGAGGGGCTCTGAGTTAACGGAACACTTTGAGAAAATAAAGTGTCAAACACATCGTAGCAGCAGACAGAGTAAACAGCTAAGTAGCCTACTATCTATGGTGGTGAAACGGACGGCACTCTCCAAGGTGCTGATTAATTGAAAGCATTTTAGACGACACTGCAGAACACCCGCTATATGCATGCATATGCACACATACTCAGCTGTGGGGCTTATGTACCCAAATTTCTAATAATTTTCAAGACATCAATGTAGAAGTAGAACAAATATCACAATATCGGAATATAACTTTAAATTAAATAAATCAATGTAGGCTACATCAGAACACACATCAAAATATATAGGCCTCCTGCCTATGTGATAGTATGAAGCACATATTCAGATTACCTTCACAGAACAAGTTTGTAAAGAAAAAATAAAGTCCTACCTTAGTTTTCAAAACCTCCCACAATGACTCTCCCCATGTCAAGTCCATTTAACTCCTGAGAGAACATTTCTTGCTCAAAGCCATGAGCGGGCCTGTGGCTGTGACGTTTAGCCTCCTTCTAAGGCTGTTCTGAAGACTCTGGCTGTAGTGTCTATTTTTTCATTTTGAGTGTTAACTATAACCTGGGTGTCCTCTTTAGCCTTGTCTACAAGGCTTGCTGCCACCAAATGTGCCTTGGTTGGGGCATGTTCAAAAACCTTTTTTCTGTGGTCTCTTTGTTGTTTGTTGTTTTACATCTGAGGCAGAGGATGTTACTGTACATTCCACCCACTCTTTTGCAAGTTTAATCCCTCCAGTCGTTTCTAGACCCAAGCTCCCTACCTTTTTGCATTTTGTACAGCCCAACTTTGAATTATAAATGACAAGCCAGGGGTTGTCATTTTTGCTTGTTCTTGACCTGCAAATTGCACCAGCTCCGAGCACTTTGTCGGTGGATGAACTATCCCCCTACCCCCAGCTCCCCGTCTCCCTCTCCTGCTGAGTCTGACTCGCTACTCTGCCTACTAGCTAGTGGAGGTGCCGGTGGTGATGCTGAACTGGCGGGATTAGCAGCGCTGCTAGCTAAGGCATCGCCACCAGGAACAGTTTGCCCCTCACTCCTCTCCTCAGGCACTGACAGTTCTCTGGGTCGTTCTGGGTTCGATTCACCATCTTTCTCTGGATTTTTGGACTTCAAGCATTTTATCAAACTCAATTGACTTTTCTTATCCCGTTTTTTATTTGGCTTTCCCACGATTCAAATTCAGTTGAGAGACGACTAGCCTAGGCTATGTGACATGAATACGTAGGGACCTCTCCACTAGCTGACCACCACTACCAACACCTGTGTCAAGATCAGTTACTTACCCCACCGGCCATCCCCATAACCTCTATGTACAATTAAGAGAGCAGGTCTGGAATCAGTGTGGCAGGATAGGATGATTACACAGAAAGATCACCGCGCTTTTACATGGTCTTTCTGGGGGGGCGGGAGAAATAACGAGGAGGCAACTTGACTTAACAATTAATAAATCATGCTGCGAGAGGTACCAGATCCTGGCAAATAGTTGCCAGAACAAACAAAGTCAAATCTGAGATGTGCCTGATGCCGTTCCGGCAGGATCCGGCTCAAATTAAGCTCTACTATATCGTATTTTTATTTATTTAGGGTTAAGCATAAAGTTAGAAGTGTGGTTAGGGTTAAGATCACATTTTAATAAGATCAATGGTAGTAATTGGCGTGGTTTGACTTTGTTTGTGAAACTAGTGACGACCAGGCACTACTCTCATACAGTGTTTATTTTCTCAAAGTTGCCGGGATGTCATGTGTCCTACTTTTACATATACAGTCCTATGACTGTATATGTCATAGGACTGTATATGCACCAGCTCCGAGCAAATACTATGAAAAAGTATTTGCCCCCTTTCTAATTTTCTCTACTTTTGCATATTTGTGATACTGAATGTTATAAGATCTTCAACCAAAACCTAATATTAGATAAAGGGAACATAAGTGAACAAATAACACAACAATTACATATTTATTTCATAAACAAATTTATGCAACACCCAATTCCCCTGTGTGAAAAAGTAATTGCCCCCTTACACTCAATAACTGGTTGTGCCACCTTTAGCTGCAATGACTCCAACCAAATGCTTCCTGTAGTTGTTGATCAGTCTCTCACGTCGCTGTGGAGGAATCTTTGCCCACTCTTCCATGCAGAACTGCTTTAACTCAGTGACGTGTGGGTTTTCAAGCATGAACTGCTTGTTTCAAGTCCTGCCACAACATCTCAATTGGGATTAGGTCTGGACTTTGACTAGGTCATTCCAAAACTTCCAATTTGTTGCTTTTTAGCAATTTTCATGTAGACTTGATTGTGTGTTTTGGATCATTGGCTTGCTGCATGACCCAGCTGCGCTTCAGCTTCAGCTCACAGACGGATGGTCTGACATTCTCCTGTAGAATTCTCTGATACAGAGCAGAATTCATGGTTCCTTCTATTAATGCAAGTCGTCCAGTTCCTGAGGCAGCAAAGCATCCCCAAACCATCAGTGGTTCGTTACGGAATGTATATTCGATCAAATAAGCTAGAAGCCAGATTTTGGGCCCAGTTATCCCTCTCGCTTCTCCTATTCCTCGCT
The DNA here is from genome assembly GCF_020615455.1 of Coregonus clupeaformis. NCBI lineage: Eukaryota > Metazoa > Chordata > Actinopteri > Salmoniformes > Salmonidae > Coregonus > Coregonus clupeaformis. The sequence goes on from NW_025534242.1 coordinate 60,110, forward strand.
GTTTGAAAGGAAATGACTGGTATAAGAAATATGGTGGAAACTAGCCCATGCCCACCAATCCAATGCTCTTAGATTAGTGGGTTGTAGTGAACGATTTAACATTTCACTCCCGGTACTTCACTGCTGGGTCTAGTAATCAGAGGTTTAGACTGAATTAATAAAATATTTTGTTTAATATTAATCTATGTAGAATACTTCTTGCGGCCAACAGGACAAATCTAGCCCGTCCCCCTCCACCCTCCAGGAGTCCCCAGGTCGACCGTCTCCCGGTACTTTACTGCTGGGTCTGGTCGACTTCAGGAAAACACCGGGGCAGAGTGGAACTGAGCGAGGAGAAGGAGAAGAGGAACATGGAGATTTGATTTCATTAAGTAAGAACCATCGTGTTTGGATTAGAATACAGTCTGCTTCTGTAACAATTCATTGATTAATTATATATTGATGAAAATATCTGGTGGTTCCACCCAATTTTAAGAAGTGTAATTATTATTATTTTTAAACAGTCTGATTTCACCTAATTTTAACATTCTGTCATAAAGAGCACTTGTTCAACTTCATTAAAAACATGTGCAACAGGGAGTGGCAATTGAATGCAAGCTTCACCAAAAAATGTAATTGTTAAATCATTTCTACTATGTAAATGTTTTGGTAAAAGGGTTGACTTGCTCAGTTTTCCACCACAAAACAGCAGTAAATTGACAAAAAGAGTAGAACCAGCTCACCTGCTTTTACTCTATGATTTGAGTATTAGATGTTCATTGTTTGTTTAGAATAATATATTAAAACAAGGGTTGACCTTAAAATGAGGGCCAGATGTAAATTAATCACTAATCACATGAAGTATATAATCTTCAGAAATGACTGTCAAAGTAACCAAATAACTAGGGTTTATATGCACACTAATAATTTCCTATTAAACTGATTATGGCAGTGGGCTGAGTATGGCATTAGTCATGTAAACACATTAATCTGCTTATCTTAATTGGTGTGAGGTCATAACCGAAGTAAGCATACGCCTTTAAAAACACCTGGTTTTCTGAGCAATCTTTAGAATTATTAGGACATGTAAACTCTTTAATCAGAGTTATAGTGGTGTATTTAATCTGTGCATGTGCTAGCACAAGCGGCACAAGCTAACTTCTTTTGATCGGGTGCAGTGAGTTCAGAAAAACTGAAAGTATGCAGCTTAGAAATAGTTTTCACATACAAACTTTATTTGTCCGAACTCAGAATGAAATATGCTTCCAAAAAATTACATGGCCTCTGTGGTAGAACGTTTATTTAGATTGGCAATTTTTTGCATTAATCAAAGTCCCATCAGGTAGCCTGATTTCAGATGTGTCCACGTAAACAGGATTATTAGGAAATTGTTCTTCTTTCAAAGTATGTCAACGTTTAAATCAAACTCCAATATTAATTGACTATTAATAATAGTCATATTATTCTGTGCCTGTAACTGTACTCAATGATGGTAAAACTTGGTGGGTTAAACGTTTTCTAGATGTTACACAGGGTTGACTGAGGGACTTGTCAAAATGCTGAATTCTGTCACTTTAGCAAGTCTTTATTCATATAAAAATCAGATGAATCGTATTTTCCATGTGTTGTGTTTTAATGGGCACTTTATTTAATATAACAGAGATTTAATATTTAATATTGGTGCACAATTTCTACTGGAAAGATATCAAAGGGATGCAAAAGCCATTACATTCATGGAACGACCCATCTATTTATGGACACATATTTGCAAAACCTAACTATTCAATGTCTTTGTTTCACAGGGGACAGCCCTAATCGTTCCTCTCTCAGTGGCAGGAGCTTATCATCTGGGGAGATTCAACAACATCATGATGCTGACAAGACAGAGAAGAGTCTCTCGAGATCAGAACACCTCAAGAAGCACCAGCAGAGATGTATAGGGAAGAAACCTCACCACTGCTGCTTTGACTGTGGGAAGAGTTCTGCTAAACAGAGGGAATTTATAATTCACCAGCGTATTCACACTGGAAAGAAACCGTACCACTGCTCTCGGTGTGGGAAGCGTTTCACTGCATCTAAAACCTTAAAATCTCAGATAATTCATATAGGGGAGAGGCCTTACCACTGCTTTGATTGTGGGAAGAGCTTCAGTCAATCAGTAGCCCTGACTAAACACAAACGCATACACACAGGAGAGAAGCCTTATAGTTGTGATCAGTGTGGGCAGAGCTTCAATCGTTCAGGACACCTGACTACACACCAACGCATACACACAGGAGAGAAGCCTTATAGCTGTGATCAGTGTGGGAAGAGCTTCAATCATTCAGGACACCTGACTACACACCAACGCATACACACAGGAGAGAAGCCTTATAGCTGTGATCAGTGTGGGCAGAGCTTCAATCGTTCAGGACACCTGACTACACACCAACGCATACACACAGGAGAGAAGCCTTATAGCTGTGGTCAGTGTGGGAAGCGCTTCAATCATTCAGGACACCTGACTACACACCAACGCATACACACAGGAGAGAAGCCTTATAGCTGTGATCAGTGTGGGAAGAGCTTCAATCAATCAGGACAGCTGACTATACACCAACGCATACACACAGGAGAGAAGCCATATAGCTGTGATCAGTGTGGGAAGAGTTTCAATCAATCAGGTTATCTGATTACACACCAACGCATACACACTGGAGAGAAACCTTACTCCTGTCTATGTGGAAAGAGCTTTGCTCGTTCTGGGTCACTGAAAAAACACCAGAATTCACAAACATGTCATCTTTTATCTTCCTCCTCTCCTGCACCGGTTCCAGATCCTTAAATAAAGTTTAAATACATTACTCTTTACAATATGTTTTCTATCTCCCATTCTCTAACAGTTTACTAAATCTGATTACCGTGGTAACTTGTGTAGGATAATATGCAGCTCTGGATCCAAATGTATCAAACGTCTTGGAGTAGGAGTGTTGTGGGGTGGGGGATTTTGAGGTGGGTGGGTGTTTTCAAAGCTGTATCTTATTTAATTAACTTCTATTATCTATTAAATAATGTAGTATAATGTTTCAACAACAGTAGGTGTGTATTATTGTGTGAGGGAAATAGCCTTGAATTGTACATCTTGTCTCATACAATCATTGGTTCCTGTAGGTGCTGGGTAAAGATATGAGGGGAGGCGGTCATGTCCCCCTCAGAACTTTTGGCAGAACGCCCAGAATATGTTCTATAAGTTAAGATAGGAGATGGTGCCAGTCATATGCAGTGCAGGAACCAAATGTTAATTATGAATTAATTATGAACAATTATTAATGTAAGTCATGCAAATATTATTTGTCTGTGTAAGCAGTATATAAGAGAACTAACGGGACTGCCCCGAAAGAGCTCCTGACCGACGTGTACTATGGTGCATTAAGTTTGTTCGAACCTCTCCAGCTTGCTGGTAATAAATAACTATTCATTTAATTTTGGCTTTGAGTCCCTGGTGGTAATTTCCACGACAGGTATTCAATACAAAAATAAATTAAATCCATTATCTTACATGAAGGAGATGTGTCGCACTGCATGAGGCAAATGGTGGTCACACCAGATACTGACTACCTTTTCTAAAGGTATCTGTGACCAACAGATTCATATCTGTATACCCAATCATGTGAAATCCATAGATTAGGGCCTAATTCATTTATTTCAATTCACTGATTTCTTTATATGAACTGTAACTTAGTAAAATCTTAGAAATGGTTGCATGTTACGTTTATATTTTGGTTGAGTGCAAGAATAATTGAAGAAACTAATTAATAAATGAATGGGCCTACTATTGTTTTAGGTGTTCTTTGTCAGAACTGTTTCAACGTGACTTATATCCATCAGAGTATCTGTGCATTGAAGGGCTCAACAGTGGATCTGCCCTGCACATATCAACATCCAAGTCTCAGAACCAAACTGGTATATCCAAGAGAAATGTAATGAGGTGCCTAAAATCCTGGGCTCAGTGCCAGAGTATGCAGGTCGTGCTGAGTACCTTGGGACTAAAGAGAAAGCCTTCACCCTGAGAATCACAGACCTGAGAGAGAGCGATTCAACTGAGTACAAGTTCAGATTTAAAACACAGTATGCAGAATGTGGGTACAGCTTCCCTGGTACAACTGACTGTCACAGGTAATATATCATTTCTAATTGTAATAATTCATTAGAATCATTCAGACCTGCAGGTGAAGGTGTCTTCCTCCACAGAGGAAAAGAAGAGAACACTGACCTGTAGCACCACCTGTCTTCTGACCGACAACCCCAACCCCACCTACATCTGGTACAAGAACGGACAACATCTCCATGACCCTACTTCCCAACAATACTCCTGGAATAGAGAGAGAAGGGAGGAAAGTGTAGTCACAAGGCTGAGACTGGGACACAAAGAGAGAGAGAGAGCGAGAGAGAGACCACTGTGACTGACCCAAACTTAAGGAAAGCTTTGACTATGTACAGACTCAGTGAGCTCTCAAGAACCTGGCTCTCAAGAGAAGACAGGCTATGTACACACTGCCCACAAAATGAGGTGGAAACTGAGCTGCAATTCCTAACCTTCTGCCAAATGTATGACCATACTAGAGACAATTGTTTCCCTCAGATTATGTCGAGTCTCATGAATATTCATGTCATTGCCCCCCTTCCTACTGAAAGAACATTTAGACTCCCGGCACACCCCTTGTGAACACTTAAAACAAAGTAACTTCTACTGTAGCCAACACATTTCTTGTCCAAGAGAAGTTGTCTGATGAAGAAACAATAGCTTCCACAATGGATCCGGTAAGTCTGGTTTCCTTTTAACAGTATAGGCCTGCTGTGTTGTATAAAATGTCTAGGCCTAGTTTTCATCATCTTTGATCCTCCACATTCCTGTGTTCGGTTTAAATGTCTGGACAACAAAAAAAAGACTAAAACTTTTTTTCCTTCAGCAAAGTAACCTTCTACTTTATCATGTGTAGGAATCTGTGCCTATTACTTAATTATCTCTCTTTCCTCCCAAAGTGTGCACTTGTTCACATCCACTGATTTGAAAGTCAGATGATCCATTTATGACCAGATACTCAAGTGGCCACTCTAACATTGAAAATACGTATTCTTCTGTGGGGTTTATCAGCGGTTGTTATCCAACGTTATGGTGCATTACACCACCTATTGTAATGGAGTGTGGGCCAGAGACAAGGATCGAGGAACTAAATCCCACATGCCAACCCCGTTTCTCTTTAAAAAGATACCAAAATATTTGCTACTGTATCTAACGATGTTCTACTCAGTATGCTTATCGAACTTAATCCCTGTACCCCCTTCTCCCTAATACTAGACCAGTCTCTCTCGTTCCCTATCATACTGCCCACACTGTATCAGTACATGCTCCACTGTCTCTGTTTCCTGGCAGTAATCACACCTTCCTGTTGGATGCTTTCCTATCACATTTAATGACTTATTCAGCTGGCTGTGTCCCACCCTTAGCCTTGTAAGGATGGCCTCCTCTCTTCTGTCCATTCCTACCATCCTCCCCTACTTTACTCTGTACCTGGAATAGGGGCGGCAGGTAGCCTAGTGGTTTAGAGCGTTGGGCCAGTAACCCGAGCCGACTAGGTGAAAAATCTGTCAATGTGCCGTTGAGCAACTTAACCGTAATTTCTCCTGTAAGTCGCTCTAGATAAGAGTTTCTGCTAAATGACTAAAATGTAAACAATGAATAGATGCCTGCCCTTAGTGTCACTGTTTCACTGTTCCTGCCATCTCTGCACCACCACTGTCCATATCATTCCCTTAGTCTCTGCTTTGCTTATTGGCACCTCCACCTCCTGTCTCCTAAGGGCCTGTTTAGCTAGCATATCTACTTCCTCATTCCCTTCCACCCTCACATGGGCTGGGACCCAAGCAAAGCTTATATGGACACCCATCTGTCTCTCCCGGGTATGAATTTGAATTCCCTCATATAGCAGGCCTTGTCTGCTATGTGAGCTAAATTATTGCAGACTCATCAACACTGCACATGAGTCAGAACATATACAGTGGGGGAAAAAAGTATTTAGTCAGCCACCAATTGTGCAAGTTCTCCCACTTAAAAAGATGGGAGAGGCCTGTAATTTTCATCATAGGTACACGTCAACTATGACAGACAAATTGAGATTTTTTTTCTCCAGAAAATCACAATGTAGGATTTTTAATGAATTTATTTGCAAATTATGGTGGAAAATAAGTATTTGGTCACCTAAAAACAAGCAAGATTTTTGGCTCTCACAGACCTGTAACTTCTTCTTTAAGATGCTCCTCTGTCCTCCACTCGTTACCTGTATTAATGGCACCTGTTTGAACTTGTTATCAGTATAAAAGACACCTGTCCACAACCTCACACAGTCACACTCCAAACTCCACTATGGCCAAGACCAAAAAAGCTGTCAAAGGACACCAGAAACAAAATTGTAGACCTGCACCAGGCTGGGAAGACTGAATCTGCAATAGGTAAGCAGCTTGGTTTGAAGAAATCAACTGTGGGAGCAATTATTAGGAAATGGAAGACATACAAGACCACTGATAATCTCCCTCGATCTGGGGCTCCACGCAAGATCTCACCCCGTGGGGTCAAAATGATCACAAGAACGGTGAGCAAAAATCCCAGAACCACACGGGGGTACCTAGGGAATGACCTGCAGAGAGCTGGGACCAAAGTAACAAAGCCTACCATCAGTAACACACTACACCGCCAGGGACTCAAATCCTGCAGTGCCAGACGTGTCCCCCTGCTTAAGCCAGTACATGTCCAGGCCCATCTGAAGTTTGCTAGAGTGCATTTGGATGATCCAGAAGAGGATTGGGACAATGTCATATGGTCAGATGAAACCAAAATAGAACTTTTTCGTAAAAACTCAACTCGTCGTGTTTGGAGGACAAAGAATGCTGAGTTGCATCCAAAGAACAACATACCTACTGTGAAGCATGGGGGTGGAAACATCATGCTTTGGGGCTGTTTTTCTGCAAAGGGACCAGGACGACTGATCCGTGTAAAGGAAAGAATGAATGGGGCCATGTATCGTGAGATTTTGAGTGAAAACCTCCTTCCATCAGCAAGGGCATTGAAGATGAAACGTGGCTGGGTCTTTCAGCATGACAATGATCCCAAACACACCGCCCGGGCAACGAAGGAGTGGCTTCGTAAGAAGCATTTCAAGGTCCTGGAGTGGCCTAGCCAGTCTCCAGATCTCAACCCCATACAAAATCTTTGGAGGGAGTTGAAAGTCCGTGTTGCCCAGCGACAGCCCCAAAACATCAGTGCTCTATAGGAGATCTGCATGGAGGAATGGGCCAAAATACCAGCAACAGTGTGTGAAAACCTTGTGAAGACTTACAGAAAACGTTTGACCTGTGTCATTGCCAACAAAGGGTATATAACAAAGTATTGAGAAACTTTTGTTATTGACCAAATACTTATTTTCCACCATAATTTGCAAATAAATTCATTAAAAATCCTACAATGTGATTTTCTGGAAAAAAAATTCTCATTTTGTCTGTCATAGTTGACGTGTACCTATGATGAAAATTACAGGCCTCTCTCATCTTTTTAAGTGGGAGAACTTGCACAATTGGTGGCTGACTAAATACTTTTTTTCCCCACTGTAACTACTCTGTCTGGCTTGACTTCCTCCACCCACTGCATGGCCAACAGTACGGCCATCAGCTCTGCCATGTACACAGCCAGGTGTTCTGTAATAGGTCTCCTAACAGCCACCCAACTTTCCTGTTCAACAAAGGCTGATCCAGTCTGACTTGTCTTTGGGTCTTTTGATCCATCTGAATATATGGGCAAAAAATACTGATTTCCAGTTTCCAGTCACCTATTAAATAACAACAGATGGATTAACCTCCTCCCTGTCTTTCCGTACTCTCTCTAAGACTTGTAAATCAACTACTGGAGGTGGGAATAGCCATGGTGGACTCACAGGGATAGGTACCGTGGGGCTAAAGTCCCTGCCATTCAATCCCATCTGCCTCGCCTGGTTATCACCCACCCATCCAAAGCTTTTATTCTGTACATGTTCATGCTCCCAACTTTTCTGTAGCAACCCTTTTGTGGGGTGAGACCAGTGGTGGAAAAAGTACCCAATTGTCACACTTGAGTAAAAGTAAAGATACCTTAATAGAAAATTAAGTAAAAGTGAAAGTAACACAGTAAAATACTACTTGAGTAAAAGTATTTGGTTTTATATATACTTAAGTATCAAAAGTAAATGTAATTGCTCAAATAAAGTTAAGTATTAAAAGTAAAAGTATAAAAAATGTAAAATTCCTTATATAAAGCAAACCAGACTTCATAATTGTCTTGTTTTTTAAAATTACGGATAGCCAGGGGCATGCTCCAACACTCAGACATCATTTACAAACAAAGCATGTGTTTAGTGAGTCTGCCAGATCAGGGGCAGTAGGGATGACCAGGGATGTTCTGTGAATTAGGACATTTTCCTGTCCTGCTAAGCATTCAAAATGTAATGAGTACTTTTGGGTGTCAGGGAAAATTTATGGAGTAAAAAAGTACATTATTTTATTTAGGAATGTAGTGAAGTAAAAGTAAAAGTTGTCAAAAATATAAATAGTAAACTACAGATACCCCAAAAAACTACTTAAGTAGTACTTTCAAGTATTTTTATTAAGTGCTTTACACCACTGGGTGAGACAACCCATGTTCCAATAATTCATTGCCTTCTAATATGTAATGGCAATGAAAATAAATGTCTTAAAAAATGAAAGGCAGTTGGGAGGAGCAAGATGAGATGGGACCATTCTAGCCAATGAGAGGGCAGATACGCATGTGAACAACAGGCACAACGGTTTCCACTTGTTACCACAGCCACAAAGTCAAAAATGTATATCGTAGAAATTCAAGAAAACTAAAATGTGCTTTTTTGATTTCAAGGTTAGGGTCAGGCATAAGGTTAGCAGTGTGGTTAAGGTTAGGTTTAAAATGACATTTTACGAAGATAAATTGTAGAAATAGACGTGGTTTATGACTTTGTGGTAGTGATAACTAGTTCCTACCTTGCACAATTCTGATAGAAGTTTTTTTTTTCTCAGTTTCCAGCATGTCACGTGACCTACTTTTATCAGTACACTCATAACAACCTAATCATTATGAAACCTATATTCGATCAAATAAGCCACATGTCGCCTCTTCCTGTTTTGAAAGGAAATGACTGGTATAAGAAATATGGTGGAAACTCTGACTAGCCCATGCCTCCACCAACCCAATGCTATTAGATTTGTGGGAAGTAGTGAATGATTGAACATTTCAGGAAAAATTAGATATTCTAGGGATGCACCCAAATCAATCAGAGGTGTAGACTAAATTAATCAAATATTTGGTTTAATGATAAACTGTTTAATATTTATTGTGGCCAACAGGACAAAGCTAGCCCGTTCCCCTCCACCCTCCAGGAGTCCCCAGGTCAAACGCCTCCCGGTACCGCTTTACTGCAGGGTCTGGTCGACTGCAGGAAAACACCGGGGCAGAGTGGAACTGAGAGAGGAGGAGGAGAAGAGAAGGAAGATGGAGATTTGATTTCATTAAGTAAGAACCATGGTGTGTAGATTACACTACAGTCTGCTTCTGTAACAATAGTGGAGGTGCATAAAGATGGCGGCCCACATGTACTTACAGCAGTAAATTGACAAAAAGAGTAGAACCAGCTCACCTGCTTATTTGTTTTATAATTTTTTTAAATAGGAAAAATGCCAAGGGGGTGAATACTTTTGCAAGCCACTGTAATAAAGCAGAACAGGTGTATATATACTGAGATCATGTGACACTTAGATTGCACACAGGTGGACTTTATTTAACGAATTATGTGACTTCTGAAGGTAATTGGTTGCACCAGATCTTATTTAGGGGGCTTCATAGCAAAGGGGGGTGAATACATATGCATGCACCACTTTTCCATTATTTATTTTTTGGAATATTTTGAAACAAGTTATTTTTTCATTTCACTTCACCAATTTGGACTATTTTGTGTATGTCCATTAAATGAAATCCAAATAAATATCCATTTAAATTACAGGTTGTAATGCAACAAAATAGGAACAACTTCAAGGGGGGATGAATACTTTTGCAAGGCACTGTATTCAGGAACATGTTAAGACCCTCAGAACCTACCTTCAATTACCGCTGTTGACTCATCAGTAGTAAAGATTTGTTTGTCTTTTTGTCCATTCAATAACAATAGAGCTATACACGTGCCTTGTGTCAACAGGATGTTGTATCTATATACCTTATGTCATGCCTTATTGGAATGGTTTTATTGATAATATCTATTGGAAATATGTTTTGATGTTGCCACAAACATACCTACTTATTAACAAAATTAAGGAAGTTTCTTTTTAAATTATTCATCAATATTTTCCTGCCAACCACTATATGAAGACGTTGAAAAAAAATATATATTCAAATTGTACCTTTTGTAATGACCACCCAGAAACAGTTTAACATATTTTTGGCATTCATGTAAGGAATCTGTGGCAAGACATCAGTAGATGTATAATTGAACACATTTATGAAGATTCTACACTATTATGGAGAGATGTACTGCTTGGATTCTTTACTTACGATAGAAATAAGTTGAAACAATTTAATGTAATTAATTTCATTATTCTTTTGGCCACATTTCATATTCACAAATGTAAATTTACAAACAAACACCACATTTTCTTACCTAGCAAAAAGGAATTGAACTATATCTTAAGACAAATAAATACTGTATCAACAAAAAAGCTGTTAGAATTATAAATGTGCGAATGTCCCTTAAGGTCCTTATGTAATGTGATATTGTACCCCCTAGCCCCGCCCATAGCCCCGCCCCTAGCCCACGTGTCCTTTGTATATTCTTTATATATCCTGTTGTTCCCCATGTACTTTTTTGTATTGTATAAAAATAAAAATAAAATATTAGGTCGATACTTCAGCCTTTGGGAAACTCGCTCCTCGCTCTGCGAGCCTCTCCTCTCACATATGTTACGTTTTGACCGGAAGCTCGCGCTCCCGCTTGACAACGCTTCGCTCCAAAAGATTGTCCGCTTCGTGGGCGTAGGCGTGACCTATTCAAGTAAGTAAATACATTTTGAAAATGGTCAAAAACAATGTTTTATTAACCAGCTAGCTACAGCAGGCCTCTGTGTGTAGGTTAATGAGCTGCTAGCTAGCTAGCCAACTTTACATACTATAGCTAAGTCAAATATCATCAGCTAGCTAACTTCATATTAGCTTGTTATCTTGATTTAGGCCTAGTTATCATCTTAAATTAAAGATACATGCTCCAAATAAATGTGTAGATAACAGCAATGGAAGAGGGTGAAAGGGTTTTCTGCTCCAGTGTCAGAAAAGGGGTGTAGGTGCACTAGTTAGATAGGACAGGTTGTGGGATGACATTATGAAAAGATTCTCCAGCTCTAGTCCCTAGAGAGGAAAACTATGAAGACAGACAGAGAGATAATAGTCAGGACTGTCTAATTATAATAAAATTAAGTCTCTTTCTTTGTGACGTTGTCTGTCCTCAGATATGGAGAGCTGTGAAAGCCTGTCTGCAGATGAAGAGGTGCCAGTGAATGTCCCAAGAGACTGCTGGCACATCCTTGTATGCCATGGGTTGTATGTGTACTTATGTTAGCAAATGTTGTATACAACAATAAAGTTAAAAGTCACACACAATGTAGGCTACAAACGTATTACAACGGTATCAGGCCAATCCGTCTCCTGGAGGTATGCTGGGTGTGCAGACTTCTGTTCCAGCCCTGCACTAACATACACTACATTACCAAAAGTATGTTGACACCTGCTTGTCGAACATCTCATTCCAAAATCATGGGCATTAATATCAAGTTGGTCCCCCTTTGCTGTTATAACAGCCTCCACTCTTCTGGGAAGGCTTTCCACTGGAACATTGCTGCAGGGACTTGCTTCCATTCAGCCACAAGAGCATTAGTGAGGTCGGGCACTGATGTTGGGCGATTAGGCCTGGCTCGCAGTCGGCCAGTCAAGTTCTTCCACACCGATCTTAACAAACCATTTCTGTATGGACCGCGCTTTGTGCATGGGGGCATTGTCATGCTGAAACAGGAAAGGGCCTTCCCCAAACTGTTGCCACAAAATTGGAAGCACAGAATCGTCTAGAATGTAATTGTATGCGGTAGCATTAAGATTTCCCTTCACTGGAACTAAGGGGCCTAGTCCGAAGCATGATAAACAGCCCCAGACCATTATTCCTCCTCCACCAAACTTTACAGTTGGCACTGTGAATTTAGGCGGGTATTGTTCTCCTGGAATCCGCCAAACCCAGATTCGTCCGTCGGACTGCCAGATGGTGAAGCGTGATCAGAGAACGCATTTCCACTGCTCCAGAGTAAAATGGCGGCGAGCTTTAGACCACTACAGCCAACACTTGGCATTGCACATGGTGATCTTAGGCTTGTGTGCGGCTGCTCGGCCATGGAAACCCATTTCATGAAGCTTCCGATGAACAGTTCTTGAGCTGACTTTGCTTCTAGAGGCAGTTTGGAACTCGGTAGGGAGTGTAGAAACCGAGGACAGAGCTCTAAGACGTTTCCACTTCACAATAACAGCACTTACAGTTGACCGGGGCAGCTCTAGCAGGGCAGAAATTAGCCAAACTGACTTTTTTGAAAGACACTGAGCTCTTCAGTAAGGCCATTCTACTGCCAGTGTTGGCTATGGAGATTGCATGGCGGTGTGCTCGATTGTATACACCTGTCAGCAACGGATGTGGCTAAAATAGCGAATTCACTAATTTGAAGGGGTGTCCAATACTGTTGTATATATAGTGTATCTGTGACCAACAGATACATATCTGTATTCCCAGTCATGTGAAATCCAGACATTAGGGCCTAAATAATTTATTTCAATTGACTGATTTCCTTATATGAACTGTAAGTCAGTAAAATCTTTGAAATTGTTGCATGATGCGTTGATATTTTTGTTCAGTATATATAAATGCATATCAAACAAGAATATATATTCAATTAAATGAATACAGCATTGTAATATTATTGATGCCTTTCTCTCTCCTATTGATGCCCAAGCCTCAAAACGAGAAACACATGAAGACATAATTGTCAGGAACAGAGGACCAAGGCGCAGCGTTGAATGCAAACATACTTATTTATTGAAAGATAACACGAACAAAAACGATAACGTGACGTCCTTAGATCAAACACAACCTACTTGGAACAAGATCCCACAACCACTGTGGGAAAACAGCCTTTCTAAATGTGGTTCCCAATCAGAGACAACCAGCAACAGCTGACACTCGTTGCCTCTGATTGAGAACCACTCTGGCCAACATAGAAATACTTAAACTAGAAAGGAAAACACATGAAAACTCACACCCTGGCTCAACATACTAGAGTCCCCAGAGCCAGGGCGTGACAATAATTTGGAATTTGGAATAAATGTTAAACTTTGTATTGGTTTTCCTGTACCTGTGCATGAGTCCTTAAAACACAGTACATTGTACAAAATAAGTCAGTCCCAAGTGAGGGACATCTCAAGGAGATTAACTTCCAACATTTAGAAGCTTGATCAGTACATGAGGGCACATTTTGTCATGACCGCCACAGTGTTTTTTATACACAGGACAGGAGTTTACACATTTTTGTTCTAGCCCTTGACAAACACCTCCTTTAACTAATTGTGGTCTAAATTGAAGACTTGCACACAGTGCAATTCACTGGGACAGAAAAACATGTCTGTATTTAAGAATGAGCTTACAATGTTCAGACATATCTGCATGATAAACAATAACCGGGGTGAATCTACTTCTGTTTAACATTCTTGCGGCGAATACAACAGGTGTAAACCTTACAGTGAAATGCTTACTTACAAGCCCTTAACCAACAATGCAGGAAAAAATAAAGTGTTAAGTACAAAATAAAAAATAGCAAATAATTGGTGATTATCCTGGTGGCTGGGAGGTTCACAATAAGGGTGAGGTGTCCTTCAAGGTGGAACAAGCAGAGACAAGGGGGGAGAAATTAACCTCACTGTCGGGACTGATGTGTTATCATGTGTGCACCTGCGATTTCCATGAATCTGATTGGTCAAGACATGTAAAGAGCCTGCAGCAGCACTCCTATGTGAAGGACAGAGATATTTTGTGTGAGTTGACAAATCATGAGGCAAATCGGTCTAAAAAAACAGCACTTTGTCCCCTTTGCAACTATATATTCTATTAAACAAAATTGAATGTGGTGTTGAAAAGTGCTGTGGCAAATGCCGCCTCGTCACACGTTTTCTGGCAGCCCTGATGCAACGTCTTCAATGTATTCTGCCTGGAACCCGACCAATAATAGATGTCTTCTTGCATCAAAAGGAAGGAAATTACAGCAACTTGTGTCGTGTCAACCACTCACTTACTTCTCCTTTCCAAACTGCCAGTGAGTTGTCTTACAAAAGCTCTCCACTTCACTCTGTAAGTACACTTGAAGATATCTTATAATATAGTGTTTGATAGTATGTTTTTAGCGATAAACCATATTCTCCTGGGTAATGATAATGAAAGGGACCCATGTCTGAATGCTATAGGATTGTAAGAATAAAACAGATTTTAAGCAATAAATTGATTATTATGTGTAAACAGTGCTACAGACAGATCTGATGAATAAGTAATTGTTCCCCTCTCAATTGATTTATAAGGTGTAGTTATTCACCAGCTATAGAGTGAGTTGTTGTTTATGTTTCTAAGACTGCAGGGTGGGTGTGATGTGGAAAATGATCACTATACTTATTAAAAATCAAAGTTCTTCCAGAATCTTTGTAGAATCAAGATAGACTTTATTACATATAGCAACGAAAGCCGAGCTGGTCTGCAGAGCAACTCTCGTCTACCTCTCAGCTCTCCGTTTATATAGTCATATTCACATAAATCTTAGCTTAAAGCCCCTCCCTCTTGGGTTCCCCCACCACCATCCTCAGTTTCCCCGTCTCTACCGCTCCGCCCACTTCCTTAGTCTATGATAGCGGCTAAATTGGACTTTTATTCAGTTTAGAATCAATAGTAGTACCATCAATCAAGCCCTTGTCATGCACAAATAATCATGTTCAGTTTAAACTCTGTTCAACCCCAGCTCACCCTGGCTTGACCTGAAGATTGATTGTTGGACATGACAGGTCCACACTCAATCTCTCAAACATACCCAAACCCAACTCCTCTCTCCCCTCCCGTTATGCTGTAATTACTCAGGATTAGTCTGAACTCTGTTCAACTCTGGCTCCGCTCTCAGGACTTTGTTTGAGGAGAGAGGCATTAGGCAACAGTTTGTTTTCAGTCTCTGATAAGGTAGGACAGCCATGGATTAAGTAAGAGCGAGGAATTCAACCCGAGGTCAGATCCCCATTTCACACACACACAAACCCAGTGAAAGGAACCAATTAAGTTCTTGCCTAGCAACAGAGAATTCTTACTATATGTTCGTCATGTCTGTGATTAACTTTGTTTATCCAATCTTCATCAGGTGATGCAACAATGGCCTTGAGAACAGCAGGAAGTGTGTTTGTGGTCTTTCTCTTGTCAGTGGCAGGTACTGTATGGTCACGTTCTTAGATTTTTAATAGTCCTCTTATGATAGGTATACTTGTTGCTATTCAATGTACAGACAATTATAAAATGCCATGAAAAAGCTCATGGCATTATATGAACTATAACTCAATAAACTCTTTGAAATTGTTGCATGTTGCGTTTATATTTTTGTTGAGTGCAATAATAATTGAATAAACCAATTTAATAAATGAATGGGTCTACTACTGTTTTAGATGTTCTGGGTCAGAACTGTTTCAATGAGACTTACACGCATCAGAGTATCTGTGCATTGAAGGGCTCAACAGTGGAACTGCCCTGCACATATAAACATCCAAGTTATCATGTTGTCTCAGAACCAAACTGGTATATCCAAGAGAAATGTAATGCGGCGCCTAAAATCCTGAGCTCAGTGCCAGAGTATGCAGGTCATGCTGAGTACCTTGGGACTAAAGAGAAAGAATGCAACCTTAGAATCACAGACCTGAGAGAGAGCGATTCAGCTGACTACAAGTTCAGATTTAAAACACAGTATGCAGAATGGGGGAACTGTCACAGATAACATATAATATCTACTACTTCTACTACTACAACTACTATTACAAATATATTAATTTTAATCCAATACAATATCATATTGCAAGTTATAATAATTAAAAAATACATTCACTTTTCGTTTTTCTAGTCCCCTTTCATTCAGACCTGCAGGTGAAGGTGTCTGCCTCCACAGAGGAAAAGAAGAGAACACTGACCTGTAGCACCACCTGTCTTCTGACCGACAACCCCAACCCCACCTACATCTGGTTCAAGAACGGACAACATCTCCATGACCCTACTTCCCAACAATACTCTTTGAACACTCTAGTGGTCGGGCATTACTCTGCAGACAGTTACTCCTGTACTGTAAAAGGCCATGAGGATTTTCTCGCTCCTACAGTATGTGAGTCTGGACTCACCTATAATAATAATCTTAAGTATCAACTATTAAGGCCTGTGGACCAATAGTAGAACATGTGGGGAAAAACAGACAAATCTGTGAACTCTTGGATAGTAACATGAGTAAAAATTATACCGTATAATATACAAGGTAGAAAATGGCTGATGGTATGTTATCTTGTTATACCGTTTTAGAATTCTATATTTTTTAATCCATTTTAGAATAAGGCTGAAACGTAACAAAATGTGGAAAAAGTCAAGGGGTCTGAATACTTTCCGAATGCATTATATGTGTCTATATTTTGTATTTATTTTAAATGAACCAGTCCAATACATCTAAAACACTTGAAAATAGTCTTATTATCGTTTCAGGAATTGATACATTTTGATACATTTTGTTTCAGGTGTTCATGGTCAGAGATGTATGAATGTGACTTACACCCATCAGAGTATCTGTGCCTTGAAGGGGTCAACAGTGGACATTACCTGTACATATAAACATCCCAGCTGGCATAACGTCACAGAAGTATCCTGGTTCAACAAATGGGATTCTGGAGTTACTGCAGATCTAAGCCAGGACCCAGAGTATGCAGGTCGTGTGAAGTACCTTCCAACTACAGACAAACACTCCACCCTGAGAATCACAGACCTGAGAGAGAGTGACTCTGCTGAATACAAGTTTAGATTTACAATAACCGAGGTAAAATGGGGATACAGCTTCCCTGGAATAACTCTGAATGTCACAGGTAATTATGCCATTACAGTATTATATAATCTAGTCTAAGTCATTATATTATTGGTGGAAATGAAGATGATTGAGCTCTTTTGTCTTCATTTACCCCTTTTCAGACTTGCAGGTGAAGGAGACTCCTGCCACAGAGGAAGGGAAGGTGACACTGACCTGTAGCACCACCTGTACGCTAACTGACAACTCCAACCCCTCCTACATCTGGTACAAGAACAGACAACGTCTCACCAACCCAAACACCCAAGATAACTACCTCTCCCTAGACCAAATCAGCAGTGAGGATGCAGGCAGCTACTCCTGTGCTGTAAAAGGCTACGAGAATCTCCGTTCTCCTGTTACATTTGTTGGGGAACCAAAGTCTTTGAAGAATCCAGTTGTAGGAATCATAGTGGTTTTTCTGTTTCTCATCATCTGTCTCTTTGGGTTCATGTGGTTCAGGTGAGTGAGAAGAATTTACCCTTTTTCACATTCTGTTTTGTACTCGATCAAATATTGCTTGATTGATTGATTGTTGATTTATTTATTAATTGATTGATTCATGCATTCATTAATTCACAAAACAGGATGAAGGACTCCAAATCCATATTTGACACACAAGACAGGAGAGACACAGTAGAGAATGGACAGGTGAGTCTGTTGGAATCAGCTGACTGAGAACTACAGTGATCTGTGTATAGATGGACTCAATGACTGTGGTAATATTAAATTTTTCACCCCTCATGTTGTCTGTCTTCTCTCCCCATCAGAGAGACTCTAATCCAGTGTATGACAACATCTCAGGCATGGCCATGGCCCCTACTGCAGCACAGAGACCGTTCACAGACGAGCAGGATGACGTTACCTACGCCAGCATCCAACACAGAAACCAGGAAGTGCCTCTGTACTCCACCGTCCCACCTTCCCATCCCCAGAAACAGGACCAGGATTTCCAATACGCTACTGTGAAATTCAACAGCCCCAGTACTGCTCAATAGACATTGGGTTGGATTCAATCCAATTATGGATTATAGGCATTGCAGCTTTTAATGTAATGCTTTTTTTTTAATGCTTTTGAAAATGCTATATAATTACTCAATTAGAATTACTTAGATTTTGGCTTGAACTATCCCTTTAAATTTAAGTATATGCAAAACTGTGCAGTCCATATTCTACTGTTCTATTATGGTGCAGTGATGTAGGAGGGGGAAAAAAATTGTTAATTTTTACATTAACTTCTTTGTTGTTGTAATATCCCAAACGGACAGTTTCAGCATTAAGGGTTCCAGCTTTAAATAACACAATATAACCAACTTTATTCATGAGGTGTCTCCTCCCGTTGCTCCCCTCCGGCGCTCTGATTCGCCGGTCTACTGAGCCACCGGTCTGAGCGCACCACCTCGGCGTCAGCTCTGCATCACCCTTCAGTCCCTCAGTACATCTAGATAGTGAACCACAGACCTCACACTCTTCTGTTTCACACAGCCAGTAATGTCTCCTACCAAACCTCTCTCTTCACCAGGTAAGTACACTTGATAAGACATTATACCTCACCATTCTAGTTTTTATTGGGGATTTCTTCTGCAGAACACATGCTTGAATGTGAATGGTATTGTAAAATGTACTGGAGTGTGGTTTCATATATTTTGTTTTGTTTAGCATTGTTTTTTAAACACTTTATTTTTGTAATGTTTATTTGTATTGTGTAGAGGAGACCAGGATATGTTGTTGCCCTGTGTCCCAACACTCAATGTTATAGTCATGGTCCTGAGAATAAAACAGGTTTAAAACAATCAACAGAGAAACATGTGTCTTACAGTGCTACAGGTCTGTTATAATAAGTGCTTTTTCCTGCTTAATTGGAGTATAAGGTTTAGTTATTCACCTGTTATAAAGTATATTTTAGTTGTTTACCTTCATGTTTCTAAGACTGCAGGGAGGGAGATGCAACAATGGGCTTGAGAACAGCAGGAATGGATACATAGGCCTGTGGTTTACACACATCTCTCAGCAACTGTGTAACAAACTGCATCAGAGTTAGCCTAACCATTCCCGGTACGCTAGCCTATAATAACCATGATATAGTTAGCCTCACCATTCCCGGTACGCTAGCCTATAACATTTATATTTATGTCATTTAGCAGACGCTCTTATCCAGAGCGACTTACAAATAGGTGCATTCACCTTATAGCCAGTGGGATAACCACTTTCCAATTATAATTTTTGTTTTAAATTTTCCAGGTATTCCTTAAAGAGGTGGGGTTTCAAATGTCTCCGGAAGGTGGTGAGTGACTCCGCTGTCCTGGCGTCGTGAGGGAGCTTGTTCCACCATTGGGGTGCCAGAGCAGCGAACAGTTTTGACTGGGCTGAGCGGGAACTATGCTTCCGCAGAGGTAGGGAAGCCAGCAGGCCAGAGGTGGATGAACGCAGTGCCCTCGTTTGGGTGTAGGGACTGATCAGAGCCTGAAGGTACGGAGGTGCCGTTCCCCTCACAGCTCCGTGAGGCAAGCACCATGCTCTTGTAGCAGATGCGAGCTTCAACTGGAAGCCAGTGGAGTGTGCGGAGGAGCGGGGTGACGTGAGAGAACTTGGTAAGGTTGAACACCAGACGGGCTATAATAACCACGATACAGGCCCTATACACCGGTACAGGACTAATGATGATACTAGTCTATAATAACCACGATACAGGCCCTATACACCGGTACAGGACTAATGATGATACTAGTCTATAATAACCACGATACAAGCCCTATACACCGGTACAGGACTAATGATGATACTAGTCTATAATAACCACGATACAGGCCCTATACACCGGTACAGGTCTAACGATGATACTAGTCTATAATAACCACGATACATGCCCTATAGACAGGTACAAATATCAAAAAGCTTTATAAAAGCAAACTCAGACGTCAGCTTCAGGTGGTCCTCTAACGAATTGGATGGTCTCACTTCCCTTGGTCAAGGCCTCATCCCTCTTTTGCACAGCCTCAGGATCGGCACTTGGCAAGTAGGTCGCCAGTGGGATGACAGGGATTGAAGCCCTCAACGTCACCAGCCGCTCCATCGTCAGCCGTCTCCTAACTGCATCTAAAGCCTGTCTCCTCTGTGCTCTGTTGAGCTCTATGTGTGAGTCCATGTGCCGGTCCAGCCTGCTGAAATGGGTGGAGCATCCTGTCACTGGACACAGCTCCTGCCTGATATTGACATGGCCCGACTGCCAATGACAAAGGAGCACCCTCTCCTCCGTGTTCCTCACATTGTGTACCAGCCATGTATCCATGTATCAATTGTGGTTGGAGTCCTGGGTCTCTTCAAGGGTTGCCTGGGTCTCCTCAAGGGAGGCCCGAGTCCTCTGGAGGGTGGCCCCATGTGGGCAAAATGAACCATACGCTACAGGTTAGCTATACTCACACCCCTGTGAACGTGTGCCAAATTCCATCACTCTGAGTCAAACGGATCAAGAGATATAAATATGTGCTTGTTGTAGCGCCACCGTGTGGTCGATCTGAATGTGCTAAGATATGTTGAGTCTTGACAGTGTTAGGAACATGTGTATCAATATCCATGTCTGATTTATATGCATTTATATTTTGTTTAGCATTGTTTTTTAAACACTTAATTTTTGTAATGTGTAGTAGTATTGTGTAGAGGATACCGGGATATGTTGTTGCCCTGGGTCCCAATACTCAATGTTTTATTCATGGTCCTGAGAATAAAACAGGTGACAGTATCTCCCCTCTCCAGCCGCAGTACGACGCCGGCCAGAAGGATGGCCCCGAGGGTGAGGAGCGGGCCGGTCTGGACGGCGAAGGTGGAACTGGGATGATGTTGTGATCTTGAATGTCATCCACCGGAACCAAACACTGCTCCTCTGGACCGTACCCCTCTAGGTACTGGAGCCAACCCCCACGATGTTGGGAGTCCAGGAGGGATCTGACTGCATAGGCGGGGCTTCCCTCGATGTCCAGGGGAGGCAGAGGGGGACGGCATCAGCCAGGGGACCAGGAACCACCAGCCTGAGGAGGGAAATGAGAAAAGAGGTTGAGATACAGCAGTTAGTGGGGAGCTGTATTCAGTAAGTAGCCTCATTGACCCCCCCGGAGGACTTTGAATGGCCCCACAAACCGGGGGCTCAGCTTCCGGCAGGGCAGGCGGAGCGGAAGGTTACCGGGCCGCCCCTCTGCTCTAGTGGACCCTGGGTTAGGGCGCACCGGACACCTCTGAAGCTGGTGCCCCTCCTGGCCACAATAGGAACAGAGCCCCAGCTGTCTCCGGCGACTCGGAGAGGTGTGTGGCCACTACCTCCATTGGTTCAAGCTCTGCCTCAGGACAGCCAAAGTAGGGAGGCGAGTGGCGATAACCTTCTAACCTCCCGAAGAAGGTTATCCAAACAGATGGCCATCGAGATGAGAGCATCCAAGGATATGTTGTCATCCCGACATGCCAACTCCGTCTGGACCTTCTTGCGCAGACCACTAAGGAATAGAGTGCAGAGAGCCGGCTCATTCCATCCGCTGGAGGCTGCCACAGTGCGAAAGGTGAAGGCGTACTCCGCGTCCTCCGGTCTGGGCACCCTACCGGAGCTGGAAAAGTCACTCACCTCCCTCTCTACCCTCTGGAGGATGGTCGAAGACCGCCCTGAACAGATACATTAACCTCTAATACGAACCCGGCTCCTCATCTCTCCCAGACGGCCGTAGCCCACTCCAACGGCCGTCCGGTCAGCAGGGAAATTACCGTGGCAACCTTGGACCCCTCTGTGGTGGGGATTCCCGTCTGATAGACGAAATAGAGGGAGCACTGGAGTAGGGACGCCACAGCATTTCGATGGAGTACCGTCATATTTCTCCGGAAGGGACAGTCGGCCATCGCTGACCTGGGCGGACGACTGGGTAGTCTGGGGGCTGGCTCACTGTGACAACCTGTGGTTGGAGGACCTCTGATAGGGGTATGGAGAACCTCTCTGGTGGTGTCGAGGCGGTGGAGAACGCGGGAGGACCTCCTCCATGGCCGTACCCAGTCTTGCCAGCTGGTCGTGGTGTTGATGGAGTAGATGACCTTGTTCGTTAACTGTCTGGAAGAGGGTTGAATCTTCTGCTGCTTCCATATTGGGAGGTGTTATTCTGTAACGTATACACCGGGAGTCAGAAATCAGGTGCAGAAAGTGAGTGTTAATACTGAACAGATACAAAAGCACAAACATGGGAAGTGTACTGAACGTGAGAGAAAAACCAATAACACCTAAGGACTGATGACAACAGGGGCTAAATAAAGAGGAAGTAATCAGGGAAGTGATGAAGTCCAAGTGTGCCTAATGATGAGGCGCAGGTGTACGTAATGAAGGTTGCCAGGTGTGCGTAATGATGGGTTGCCAGGACTGGTGGTTAGTAGACCGGCGACGTTGAGTGTCGGAGAGGGGGAGCGGGATTAGACATGACAATCGTCAGATTGGGGGAGGAGAAGAGGTAGGGGGCCTACGTGGGTAACTGGGGGGCCATGTCTTGATGGGTAACTGATTAATAAAAAATAAACTGCATAATAAATAAATGTGACTGGTCAATTTTGTGAGTCAGGGGCTGGGCCCAAGCCCAAGACACATTTTATATCCAACCACAGGAGGTCGCGCTCAATGTTCAAAATACACCAGAGTGCATAATTTAGCCATAAAGGATCAATAATTTCAAAGAAATAACTGTGGATTAAGTTTAAGTTTTATCACAAGCACATACAGGTAACTGCCGAGCCCTTTCCCAACAATGCAGAGTTGAAATGTAAGAAAAAAATTAGCTAGGGAAAATAGTAACACATTAAAATAACAATAACGAGGCTGTATACCGAGTCAATGTGCAGGGGTACAAGGTAGGTAATTTAGGTAATATGTACATGTAGGTAGGGGTAAAAGTGACTAGACAATCAGCACATGTGTAATGTTGAGATGGAATTGCCAATCAGTAAAGCAGAAGCCAATCGGTTAATAAGAACAGTGGTTAAAAACAAATGGTAAGACTTGTGGAACAAGGAGAGAAAGGGAAGACACCTGTGTAAGATCCAGGAAAAGGTGGGGGGCAGGGAGGTCTTCAGGCCGAGAGAGAAGTGTAGACACAAGGCTGACACTGGGACACACATGGAAATTGGTGGGGAAACATCCGACTGGGAGGTATGATCATTGTCAGGAGGAGCTGTAGACAGTGGAACAGTGCCAGAAATATGTGAGGGAAAGGGAGCGATTGTTATTAGTTTTGAAGAGTAATGTGGTTGAAGAGCCAGGATTAAGTGAACTGCTGGGGAAAGCTTCAGGGGATGTAGTATTTAATGATGTATTTCGTTTCCTTAGGGAGACAAGAATATTGGGTAGGATTTAGACCTTCACTGTCTCTGGTCCACACTCCAGTCCAGTTAGTGGCGGTAATGCACCTTAAAGTTGGTTGCCAACCACCATATAAAATCCACAGAAGAAGAAGAAGAGCGAGCGCAAGAGAGATAGAGACAAGAGAGAGAGAGAGAGAGAGAGAGAGAGAGAGAGAGAGAGAGAGAGAGAGAGAGAGAGAGAGAGAGAGAGAGAGAGAGAGAGAGAGAATTCACCAAGAATTAACAAAATGGGACAAACACCAAATTGAGACTGCATGCTGAATTCTGCAAAAATATAATCTGTGTACAATGTAAAACACCAATAATGCATGCAGAGCAGAATCAGGCCAGAATTAGGCCAATACCCGCTAATTATCAAAATCCAGAAAAGAGCCGTTAAATTCTACAACCACCTAAAAGGAAGCGATTCCTAAACCTTCCATAACAAAGCCATCACCTACAGAGATATTAACCTGGAGAAGAGCCCCTAAGCAAGCTGGTCCTGGGGCTCTGTTCACTAACACAAACAGACCCCACAGAGACCCAGGACAGTAACACAATTAGACCCAACCAAATCATGAGAAAACAAAAAGATCATTACTTGACACATTGGAAAGAATTTACAAAAAAACTGAGCAATTTAGAATGCTATTTGGCCCTAAACAGAGAGTACACAGTGGCAGAATACCTGACCACTGTGACTGACCCAAAATTAAGGAAAGCTTGGACTATGTACAGACTCAGTGAGCTTAGCCTTGCTATTGAGAAAGGTCGCCATAGGCAGACCTGGCTCTCAAGAGAAGACAGGCTATGTGCACACTGCCCACAAAATGAGGTGGAAACTGAGCTGCATTTCCCAACCTCCTGCCAATTGTATGACCATATTAGAGACACAGATTTCCCTCAGATTACACAGACCCACAAAGAATTTGAAAACAAATCCAATTTTGATAAACTCTCATATCTATTGGGGGAAATACCACAGTGTGCAATCACAGCAGCAAGATGTTTGACCTGTTGCCACAAGAAAAGGGCAACCAGTGAAGAACAAACACCATATTCATGTTTATATATTTTCCCTTTTGTACTTTAACTATTTGCTCATCGTTACAACACTGTATATAGAAATAATATGACATTTAAAATGTCTTTATTCTTTTGGAACTTTTGTGAGTGTAATGTTTACTGTTCATTTTTCACTGTTTATTTCATTTTGGTTTATTATCTATTTCACTTGCTTTGGCAATGTAAACATATGTTTCCCATGCCAATAAAGCCCCATGAAATTAATTCTGAGAGAGAAACGAGAAAGAGAGGGTTGTAAGATGGTAATTTAAAACGTAAATTCCAAAATGGTTACAAATACTGACATTTAATCAATTACAAATTACATTACCCTCCCCCTGGACTAAATATAGATATCGTCAACCTCCCCCTGACTGAAATTGAAAAAGCATGACCCTCCCCCATTTTCCTCCAGGAAATACAGTAATTACATACATTTCGGCCTGTCCCTAGAGTAAATGGATTTATACTATAGTCCAGTTGGCGGCGGTAATGAAAGATATTGGATGCCAACCACCATTAACGCCCTCTGAAGAAGAAGAAGAATTTCGTCATTACATCGTGAACACGATTGTTCGACAGTCTGCTGGGTGAGGCGTTATACGTTCCACCATTCGTTGCCGAATGAGATTCCTAGATCCTCCTTTCTCTAATATCTCTGCCATGAGCTCTTAAGTCGAGATAGCTGTGTATTGTCCTACTGCATGGCCAGTGTGAGTCAGAACGCTAACTAGCCAGCTACATTTCAGTCAGTTGTTGTCCTTCCAAATGCGGTGGTCACTGGATAAACTAGCTATGAGTTGAACATATGTCAGAAAAATAACTACTAACAGTAGCCAGTTGTTGTCCATGGTGGAATCGTATCTAACCCACAGGCTCTTGAAGCAAATGTTATGTCCCTACACGAGCTCTCGTCTAGCTAACGTTAGCTAGCGTCGCGAATTAGCATTTCTCTAACTAGCTCAGCTGTTTTATAACAAAACGGATGATATGAATCAAACACTGTAGCTAGCTGGCAAGCCATCCTCGGCGACAATGTTACTGTGGCGCAGGAATGTCAGATTCGTGTTTTAATTGTATGTTAACGGTAATTGAAGTTGATGGTTACTACTGGTTTCAGATCCGAAGCAAGATACTTTTATCAGTACACTCGTAACAACCTAATCATTACGAAACGTATCTTTGATCAAATAAGCCAGAAGTCGCCTCTTCCTCTGTTTTGAAAGGAAATGACTGGTATAAGAGATATGGTGGATCTCTGACTAGCCCAGTCCTTCTCAAATAGTGGGGCGCGCCGGGGGGTCGCGTGTGACCCCGGGGAACATGCTTTTTTTTGCCGCAGGGAGTAGTTTTTTTGCACAGAGCAGGAGATATGAAGTGCAGATAACAAACCCTTGGGAGACACCATGGAAAAATATTCAACAGGGATGAAACGAAAGGCGGAGAGAGACGGAGATACTGAGACAAACGTAAGTCTCCCGAAAGCTAAGACGAGGAAATATGATGAAGCGTATGTAGCGCTTGGCTTCACTGTGACTACGGTGGGAGACGAGGAAAGACCGGTATGTTTACTGTGTCTAAAAATGTTGGCAGCGGACAGCATGAAGCCAAATAAATTAAGGCGTCACTTAAAGACGTTACACCCCAATCACGCTGATAAGCCGCTTGAGTTTTCAGCGAAAACGTGCCGAAAATTGCAAACAATCGTCCCGCTTTGTGAATGCTACTTCAGTAAACCAGCGAGCACTGTTAGCATCATATAAGGTGGCGTACCAAATTGCTCAGTGCAAAAAAAAACACTCCATAGCAGAGGAGCTGATACTGGCTGCAGCATTAGACATGGTCTCTGTCATGCTGGATGACGCAAGTGCTGCAAAAATAAAAACTATCCCTCTGTCCAATGACACTGTCGCCAGACGTATAAATGACATTGCTAACGATCTTAAAGAACAGCTGGTAGATAAACTCAAAGACAAACGTTTTGCCTTACAGTTCGATGAAGCAACTGACAGCAACAAAGACTGTTTGTTTATCGCTTATGTACGTTTTGACATGACAAACTCCCTGTGTGAGGATCTACTTTTTCGTAAATATGTCAGAGACAGAGCCACAGCTGAAGAGCTATTCAAAATGCTGGACTGCTTCCTGACTGAGAATGGGCTAAAGTGGGAGAACTGCATTGGTGTTTGCAGTGATGGTGCACAGACCATGGCAGGGATGAGAAAAGGACTTCGGGCACTCATCAAGAAGGCCTCACTTAATGCTGAGTGGACACACTGTGTTATACACAGAGAAGCACTGGCATCAAGGCACCTTTTCTCTGAATTAAGTGAGGTTATGACTGACATTGTAGGTGTAGTCAATTTTATAAAGACCAGACCACTAAAAACAAGAGTCTTCTCTGCTATATGTGAGGAGATGAGAGCTGAACATCAAGCTGTGCTGTTTCACAGTGAAGCAAGGTGGCTGTCACGAGGAAAAGTCTTGTCCCGAGTTTTTGAGCTCAGAGAGCAGATAAGAATGTTTTCGGAGCAGGAGCACAAGTATGACCTCGCAGAAAAATTTTGTGATGAGAACTTCCTGGCAAAACTGGCCTACCTGAGTGACATATTTGGAAAGCTAAATGAACTAAATCTACAGCTTCAAGGGAAAGATAAACACCTCCCTCAGGTCACAGACAAGATCAGCTCTTTCACTCGAAAGCTTGCAATGTGGGGCAGGCGACTTGATGAAGGAAATACTGATTCATTCGAGAACCTGCATGAATTTGTTGACACTACTGACTATGATGCCACCTCAGTGATTCCATATATTAAGGAGCATATTTCATCACTGATGGGATTCTTTAAAAAGTACTTCCCTGAAAACAGTTCCCAATATGACTGGGTGAGAGATCCTTTCAATGCACCAGCTCCAACTGGTTTCAGCTCTGCAGAGGAGGACCAGTTCATTGATATGACGTCTGACTCCACATTGAGACTGAGGTTCACATCACAGACACTGAGTGAATTCTGGCTGAGTGTAGAGAGGCAGTATCCACTCATAGGGCAGAGGGCCATGGGCATTCTTCTTCCTTTTGCAACATCTTATCTTTGTGAGACTGGCTTCTCTGCTGTTGCTGCACTGAAGACCAAGTACAGGTCCCAGCTAAACATTGAGCAGGAGCTGAGAATTGCAGTATCATGCTTCAAACCCCGCTTCGAAAAGCTGTGCACTGCAAAACGTGCTCATTGTAGCCATTAATCCTGACTTCCTCATTTTTATTTAAAAAATAATAATAATCAGCACATTGTTTTATTCATTTTTGTTTTATAGGTCAAAGTGTTTCATATATTGTGCTCCTGAGTTAATGTTGCTGATCAATTTGAATGTATTATTATTTATTGATTATATTTAATTTTATTTTTCAGTATCAAATGGTCAAAAAATGTTTACAGTTTAAATAAGGTTTGAATTTTTTTTTAATTTCAGGCAAATTTATGCACTTTTAGTATTTTCTGTTACAGACTAAAAAAACAATGTTAATAAAGTTATTCTTTGTTGTAAGTTGATCTATATTTTTCTTTTTACTTTTTTTTGTTTTCTTTAATGTTAATAAGGATACAATGTTATGCAGAGGTGTACTTATAACAATTTTATAGACAAATTATACTATTTACAGTTGCGGCGGAGTGTTGGGGGCGCAAAATGTTTACTTCTTCCTAGGGGGCGTAACAGAAAATAATTGAGAAGCACTGCTGTAAGTTAACCCAATAATTAATTGCCAGCGATTGCCTTCTAATATGTAATGACCATGAAAATACATTTATTTAAAAATGTAAGGCAGTCAGGAAGAGCCAAGATCAGG
This sequence comes from Coregonus clupeaformis, assembly GCF_020615455.1. Classification (NCBI taxonomy): domain Eukaryota; kingdom Metazoa; phylum Chordata; class Actinopteri; order Salmoniformes; family Salmonidae; genus Coregonus; species Coregonus clupeaformis. The sequence goes on from NW_025534242.1 coordinate 88,614, forward strand.
TGGGATAATTCTAGCCAATGAGAGGGCAGATATGCATTTTAATAACATGGATAGCATGTGTTTGAAGTATTTGATACCATTCCACAAATTCCGCTCCAGCCATTAAAGGGTTCTTCTGCTGTCCCCATAGGAGAACCCTTTTCAGTTGCAGGTAGAACCTCTTTGGTTCCAGGTAGAACCCTTTACATTAGGAAAACTGTTTAATGAACACTTATGAGTATGGTGGGCTGAATTTTCTGGACTTTCCTACCTTAAATAATACTTTTAAGATCAATTGGATAAAACAATTCCTAAGAAGACCCACTTCTATGTGGAACTTAATTCCTCATCTCTTTTCTACTTTTTGTGGCCTTAACTTCACGTTGGTTTGCAATTATAATATTGACAAAGTTCCAGTGAAACTCCGCTTTCATCAGCAGGTTTTCTTGTCATGGTCCTTAATTTAGAAGCATAATTTCTCCCCCACACGTATATTATATCTGGAATAATCAGCACATATTGTATAAAAATACATCTTTATTTTTAGAATATTGGTTCCGAAATAATATCCTATTGGTGAGCCAACTTGTAAATGCAGAGGGTCTTTTACTTATATAAGAATAATTTGTATCACTTTACAAGATCCCTGTAACGCCTAAATATTTTGCAATTGTTTTAGATGCCATTCTCTCAGGTGTTGCTTTATTATTCAGGAACATGTTAACCTCTATGGGATCAGTGTCCCGTATAACGGGCCGGTTGAGCTAACGTACGCTAATGTGATTAGCATTACTGTTGTAAGTAACAGCAAAATTTCCAGGACATAGACATGTCTTATATGGGCAGAAAACTTAAATTCTTGTAAATCTAATTGCATTGTCCAATTTACAGCAGCTATTACAGTGAAAAAATACCATGCTATTGTTTGAGGAGAGTGCACAACAACAACAAAAACTTATCACGGCAACTGGTTTGATACATTCACCTCTGAAGGTAAATAATGTACTTACATTCAGTAATCTTGCTCTTATTTGTCATCCTAAGGGTCCCAGAGATAAAATGTAGCATAGTTTTGTTTGATAAAATCCATTTTTGTATTCAAATGTAGGAACTGGGTTCTACAGTTTGAACACCTGCTGTCTCTGGCTCCACACCCACCCTGCCCGGCCATCTAGATGTGTGAAAGTTAGTGTATAAGCTAATGATCCATCATGTATGACATTCCTGGGAGTGTGTAAACTTACATTTTGTATTACCATATCATTTTTGTATGTTCTCTATAGTTATGTACTTGAAAATGTATCAATTGGACAAATTTGGCACATTTGGCCAGACTTGATACAAAATAGTCCAGTATTGCAATGTTTCACAGGATCAATCTGAAACTTTGCACACACACTGCTGCCGTCTAGTGGCCAAAATCTAAATTGCGCCTAAACTGCAATATTATATTGTGGCCTTTCTCTTAAGTTTCAAAGATGATAAAAATAAAATAAAAAAATTGTATTATCTTTTACCAGATCTAATGTGTTATATTCTCCTACATTCATTTCACATTTCCACAAACTTCAAAGTGTTTCCTTTCAAATGCTATCAAGAATATGCATATCCTTGCTTCAGGTCCAGAGCTACAGGCAGTTTGATTTGAGTATGTCATTTTAGGCGAAAATTGAAAAAAATAGGTTTTAAGACCTGACCCTCAGAACTTACCTTCAATTACCCCTGTTGACTTATCAGTAGGTAAGATTTTATTTTATTTTGGTCCATTCAACAACAATAGAGCTATACGTATATTCAAATTGTACAATTTGTAATGACCACCAGAAACAGTGTTGCATCTTTTTTTTGCATTGTATTCAAGTAAATAATCTGTGGCAAGACATCAGTAGATTTATGATGGAACATATTTATGAATATTTAACCCTATTATGGAAAGATGTACTGCTTGGATTCTTTACATACCATAGAAATCATTTGAACCAATTTTATGTAATTAATTTCAGTGTTCTTTTGGCCACATTTCATATTCACAAATGTACATTTACAAACAAAGTACCCCTTTTTCTTACCTTATAAAAAGACATTGAACAATATTTTAAGACAAATAAATACTGTACCAACAAAAAAGCTGTTAGAATTATAAATGTGTGAATGTCCTTCAAGGGCTTTGTGTAATGTGTTATTGTACCCCCTAGCCCCGCCCCTAGCCCAACTTGTCACACCCTGATCTGTTTCACCTGTCTGTACTTGTCTCCACCCCCCTCCAGGTGTCGCCCATCTTCCCCATTATCCCCAGTGCTCTTCTTCCTGGAGCAAGAGGCAGAGTTCAGCACACCTTCTGCCCAGTTGTTCGTCCGTCACTGTCACCGTACCTGGAAGAGAGCCCGGGCCGCTCTTCTCAAGACCACCTCCAGGTACCAACGACAGGCGGACCGACACCGGACCCCTGCTCCCAGCTACCGTCTTGGGCAGAGGGTATGGCTCTCCACTCGGGATCTGCCCCTCTGGGTGGAGTCCTCAAACTTTCCCCCTGTTTTATTGGTCCTTTCCCCATCTCTAAAGTTCTTAGCCCCTCTGCTGTTCGTCTTTTTTATTTATTTATTTATTTCACCTTTATTTAACCAGGTAAGCCAGTTGAGAACAGGTTCTCATTTACAACTGCGACCTGGCCAAGATAAAGCAAAGCAGTGCAATAAAAACAACACAGAGTTACATATGGGGTAAAAAAACATAAAGTCAAAAATACAACAGAAAATATATATACAGTGTGTGCAAATGTAGCAAGTTATGGAGGTAAGGCAATAAATAGGCTATAGTGCAAAATAATTACAATAGTATTAACACTGGAATGCTAGATGTGCAAGAGATGATGTGCAAATAGAGATACTGGGGTGCAAAAGAGCAAAATAAATAACAATATAGGGATGAGGTAGTTGGGTGGGCTAATTTCAGATGGGCTGTGTACAGGTGCAGTGATCGGTAAGGTGCTCTGACAACTGATGCTTAAAGTTATTGAGGGAGATAAGAGTCTCCAGCTTCAGAGATTTTTGCAATTCGTTCCAGTCATTGGCAGCAGAGAACTGGAAGGAATGGCGGCCAAAGGAGGTGTTGGCTTTGGGAATGACCAGTGAGATATACCTGCTGGAGCGCAGACTACGGGTGGGTGCTGCTATGGTAACCAATGAGCTAAGATAAGGCGGGGATTTGCCTAGCAGTGATTTATAGATGGCCTAGAGCCAGTGGGTTTGACGACGAACATGTAGTGAGGACCAGCCAACAAGAGCGTACAGGTCACAGTGGTGGGTAGTGTATGGGGCTTTGGAGACAAAACGGATGGCACTGTGATAGACTACATCCAATTTGCTGAGTAGAGTGTTGGAGGCTATTTTGTAAATGACATCGCCGAAGTCAAGGATCGGTAGGATAGTCAGTTTTACGAGGGCATGTTTGGCAGCATGAGTGAAGGAGGCTTTGTTGCGAAATAGGGAAGCCGATTCTAGATTTAACTTTGGATTGGAGATTCTTTATGTGAGTCTGGAAGTTGAGTTTACAGTCTAACCAGACACCTAGGTATTTGTAGTTGTCCACATACTCTAGGTCAGACCCGTCGAGAGTGGTGATTCTAGTCGGGTGGGCGGGTGCCAGCAGCGTTCGATTGAAAAGCATGCATTTAGTTTTACTAGTGTTTAAGAGCAGTTGGAGGCTACTGAAGGATTGTTGTATGGCATTGAAGCTCGTTTGGAGGTTTGTTAACACAGTGTCCAATGAAGGGCCAGATGTATACAAAATGGTGTCGTCTGCGTAGAGGTGGATCTGAGAGTCACCAGCAGCAAGAGCGACATCATTGATATACACAGAGAAAAGTGTCGGCCCAAGAATTGAACCCTGTGGCACCCCCATAGAGACTGCCATAGGTCCAGACAACAGGCCCTCCGATTTGACACACTGAACTCTATCTGAGAAGTAGTTGGTGAACCAGGCGAGGCAGTCATTTGAGAAACCAAGGCTATTTAGTCTGCCAATAAGAATGCGGTGGTTGACAGAGTCGAAAGCCTTGGCCAGGTCGATGAAGACGGGCTGCACAGTACTGTCTATTATCAATCGCGGTTATAATATCGTTTAGGACCTTGACCTTCTGTTGCCCCGTACCCTCCGTATACATCCCACTTTTCCTGTGTCCAGAATTAAACTCATGTCTCATAGCCCTTTGTCTCCTGTTTCCAGGAAGTTTTTTTTTGTTTAGGTCATATCCTGAGTCGTGATACAACTGTCATTTGTATATTCTTTATGTATACTTGTGTTCCCCGTGTACCTTTCGTATTGATTTCTTGTAGTTAATAAAATAAAATAAAAATATATGCCTGTTGAGATACTCCCTCTTTGCACATGTTCCAAGTGGCTGTCAGGTTAAACTAGATGATAGCAGACAACAGGATTTTTAGTGAAAGGGGTGTTGACAGTTGTTGAGTGTTTTTGACTTTACACGACTTTTTATAGATCAGGTGAAACGTTTTGACATAAGATTAGCATACATGAATCGTGAGGCATTTATTTGTCCTAACTAAATTCAGTTTTGATATTTAAATACATGTTTTATTGCTCTGGTCTAGGGGCGCATCCGTTGCAGCCTTCAGAATGGAATTTTCCATTCTGAACACAACAAATTAGGGAAATATGAAAGATGTCTTTCTGGATTGGGGGCATGTCCCCCCCACATTCTGAAATGCATTTTTGTCCCCCAGCTTTCTCATTGGAATGTGAAACAAAAAGCGGCAACGGTGTGCTTTAGGACCATGCGGTCGGGTAGGCTGTTTGGAGTGTTTACCGGCTGGATTTAGGACCGTGCAGACACCACAGAGCGGGCTGACACGCTGGCTGGACCAGCATGGGAGAGTTGAGAATAGTTCAGTGTGTACGTGTTGCGCTCTTTCGCCAAGTTGTAAAAGGAAGCAGAACAGAAACTGGCTGCTCTTTAGTTGACTGATGTAGCTGGTAAGGTAACTGCTGTTTAACTTAACAGAGAAAAACCTTAACTAGTGTTTATTCCCAGTGCTGAGCTAGTATTGTAACTGACATGTAATGTTAGGTAATGTTTTATCCCCTCTCTACTAAGGTGAATTAATAAGCTACGCTAGCGAGTTGCTACCACAACCAGGTCAGCTCTAGCCTCTAGTTATGTCAGATAGTAATAATAGCCACCTCATATCGCTATCTAACAGCTGTTGTTTGTATGGAAATGTTTTGTAGGCTTTGTTTTGTCCTGTTTCAAAAGTAAATGAACTTGGCAAGCTTTCACCAGTTGATGTAGTGTTAGAGAGAGAGCTGGCCAAAAGTTGGCTAACATTAGCTATTATTTTTGCCTCAATCAAACTAGACCTTAATCAAATGATGAAACCATCGACCAAACGATTGAAGATTGATATTCTGACATTTTTCAGTGCAATGAGAGTTTTATTGGACAGTATGGCAATGTAACGTTATTGATCTGTCAGTTTCCCCTAGCTAATTCCCTACTTTTCACACTGACACAGTAATAAACAGCTCTAATGTTACAGGCTTCACTGTCATGGTGCGCACCGGTTTCTTCATCCCGCTCCACACACACCTGCTGAATTTCTGTCCGACACCCGCCCGCTACTGCAAGAACTGGTCCAGAACCCAACCGCAGTCCCACAATGCTATTTTAGGCGTATGTGACGCAGCTCACTTGCCAGCCATGGTCCCAGCAATTTTGCGCCCTATAGGCAGTATCAAATACGAAAAAAATAACTTCAGAAATAGGTTAAATTACCAGAGATTCTCACATGGCCCTTATATTGTATACAGGGCTATGTCAGGCAATATGCTAAATGTAATTTGAAGAGAGCAGAGTTGGAGAGATTTGAACTTCATCTTGAGCTGTTTTTACAGCCTGCCTTTTAGGATAGGAGTGGGAAGATTTTCAGATGGAGAAATAATGGGTGATCAATATTTAGGCCTATTCCTAGGCAATTTAGTAAACTATAGCCTAATCATAGGCCTATTTAGGAAGTACATTTCCTTGGAAAGATAACTGCCCCGTGCTTCTTCGCAATGCTTGCTCACCATAGTAGCCTAACCTACAGTGCATACGGAAAGTATTCACACCCCCTGACTTTTTCCTCATTTGTTATGTTACAGCCTTATTCTAAAATGGATGCAATAGTTTTTCCCCCTCATCAATACCCCATAATGACGAAGTGAAAACAGGTTTTTAGATTTGTTTTGCTATTTTTTATTTTTTAAACATCAGATATACCTTTAAATTAAAGATGGGAAGGAAATTGTGTTGGGAGAGAGTTGAGTTATTGACTAGACTGGTGTGGGTTAGACGTGCAGGCGGCTCAAGCTGGCTGGTCAGTCTGGCTGAAATTTGATATAGAGGATGTCTTAATAAAGACAATCAAAGGTCTTTGTATTTTTTCAAGAGTTGTGCATTTGTTAGGCTATTGGTTAAAGGTGCAACACAATATTTATTATTGAATGACCTTTGATCTAGTTCAGTCTTATTAATCACTTAAAAACATTTTTTTATGATCTCTTACCTAGCTTGATGACTGTGGGCATTTTTGCTTGTTCTTGACCTGCAAATTGCACCAGCTCCGAGCACTTCGTTGGTGGATGAACTATCCTCCTACCCCCCAGCTCCCCGTCTCCCTCTCCCGCTGAGTCTGACTCGCTACTCTGCCTACTAGCTAGTGGAGGTGCCGGTGGTGATGCTGAACTGGTGGGATTAGCAGCGCTGCTAGCTAAGGCATCGCCACCAGGAACAGTTTGCCCCTCACTCCTCTCCTCAGGCACTGACAGTTCTCTGGCTCGTTTTGGGTTCGATTCACCATCTTTCTCTGGATTTCTGGACTTCAAAAATGTAATCAAACTCAATTGCCTTTTCTTATCCAGTTTTTTATTAGCCTTTCCCAAGATTCAAATTCAGTTGAGAGACGACTAGCCTAGGCTACGTGACGTCAATACGTAGGGACCTCTTAACTAGCTGACCGCCACTACCAACACCTGTGTCAAGATCAGTTACTTACCCCACCGGCCCTCCCCATAACCTCTATGTACAATTAAGAGAGCAGGTCTGGGATCAGTGTGGCAGGATAGGATGATTACACAGAAAGATCACCGCGCTTTTACATGGTCTTTCTGGGGGGCGGGAGAAATAACGAGGAGGAAACTTGACTTAACAATTAATAAATCATGCTGCGAGAGGTACCACATCCTGGCAAATAGTGCCACCACCCCGCTGACCAGATGCTCTTTCGGGGTATGCGAGAACACATGGTCAGACGATAAGAGAGCAGTAGGAGTAGCAGTGTTTTCTGTGGTAATCCATGTTTCTGTCAGCGCCAAGAAGTCGAGGGACTGGAGGGTAGCATAGGCTGAGATGAACTCTGCCTTGTTGGCCGCACAACGGCAGTTCCAGAGGCTGCCGGAGACCTGAACTCCACGTGGGTCGTGCGTGCAGGGACCACCAGGTTAGAGTGGCAGCAGCCACGCGGTGTGAGGCGTTTGTATAGCCTGTGCGGAGAGGAGAGAACAGGGATAGACAGACTCATAGTTGACAGGCTACAGAAAATGGCTACAATAATGCAAAGGAGTTCGGAATGAAATGAACTAAACATCTGGGAAAGCGAGAGAGCGGGGTCTCCCTCACTTACGTTTCACTGAAACACTCAAATATAACTCTCCCAACTTCCACTTTAGAAATTATAATTGTTGTAAACTACAGCGGTTCAATGTTTTCTAGGAATAGACTAACTTAGTTTATTCAGCTAACTTGGTACAGTATTCTTCCGTGAAAACCATCCAGGGCATCGAATCCTATGACACCATAGCCAACTAGCATGCCAGCCTCCAATAACACGGTTTAGCACCAATACTCGGTTACAACAAACCACCAGTGTGTTAACACGCCAAGCAGATCATTCGTGTCCGTGTCTAACGTTGTGTAAAGTTTTGGGTTAGTTTTGACAGTTTGAGTGAGTCCGTCAGTCAACTTATTCAGCCAGTTAGTTAGCTAGAATAGTTAGCATACTAGCTAGCCATTGCTCTCTGCCAACGAAAAACCCCTCCTCCCACGGTACGAACACATAGAGAGAGCCAAGCTAACGTTAACTAGTCACCCATGTCCCGAATTCCCTTGAACGACTCTGGTTACCAGTATGTGAAAACAAAACACAAATGTAGGTTATAACTTACCCTTAGTAGCTACTGTTAGCCAGTTAAGTGCAAAGCTAGCCACTGAATCGATTCAGCCAGTTTGCGTCTGTTCGCTAGGTTGTTCCAGCTATTGTTTAGTTAGCTATCCAGGTAGCAACAAGCTAGCTACATTTCGAGTACAGTAGCTACTAACTACCTAACGTTAACGCTTCAGATAATGAGGTTAGAAAAACAGCTGAATGGTAGGCAGCTAGCTGGCATAATTACAGGTACTATTAAGCGTGAAATAACATTGGAAACAACTATCCACAGTTGCTAATAGTTACCAGTAGCTACCCGCTAGGTAGTCCAGGTAGTGAGTTAGCTAGCCTCGTGCTTCACCGGGCTCAGCCGAATACAATACTTACCTGCAATAATTACCTGCAATAACCTACGATAACTACCTAGAATACCTAACTACAATCTAAGTACATGGTTTAAGCTTTACTCGACACCATATAAGCCAAGCTTACCTCCCGCCAGAGAGAGACACAACCTCACCCGACGACTCCGATGTAAACCAATACACCTTAGCCAAATACATTTAAACTCAGTTTTTCACAATTCCTGACATTTAATCCTAATAAAAATTCCCTGTCTTAGGTCAGTTAGGATCACCACTTTATTTTAAGAATGTGAAATGTCAGAATAATAGTAGAGAGTGATTTATTTCAGCTTTTATTTATTTCATCACATTCCCAGTGGGTCAGAAGTTGACATGCACTTAATTAGTATTTGGTAGCGTTGCCTTTAAATTGTTTAACTTGGGTCAAATGTTTTGGGTAGCCTTCCACAAGCTTCCCACAATAAGTTGGGTGAATTTTGGCCCATTCCTCCTGACAGAGCTGGTGTAACTGAGTCAGGTTTGTAGGCCTCTTTGGTCGCACACACTTTTTCAGTTCTGCCGACAAATTTTCTATAGGATTGAGGTCAGGTCTTTGTGATGGCCACTCCAATACCTTGACTATGTTGTCCTTAAGCCATTTTGCCACAACTTTGGAAGAATGCTTGGGGTCATTGTCCATTTGGAAGACCCATTTGCGACCAAGCTTTAACTTCCTGACTGATGTCTTGAGATGGTGCCTCAATATATCCACATCATTTTCCTTCCTCATGATGCCATCTATTTTGTGAAGTGCACCAGTCCCTCCTGCAGCAAAGCACCCCCACTGCATGATGCTGCCACCCCCGTGCTTCACGGTTGGGATGTTGTTCTTCGGCTTGCAAGCACCCCCTTTTCCTCCAAACATAATGATGGTCATTATGCCAAACAGCTCTATTTTTGTTTCATCAGACCAGAGGGCATTTCTCCAAAAAGTGCGATATTTGTCCCCATGTGCAGTTGCAAACCGTAGTCTGGCTTTTTTATGGCGGTTTTGGAGCAGTGGCTTCTTCCTTGCTGAGCGGCCTTTCAGGTTATGTCGATATAGGACTCGTTTTACTGTGGATATAGATACTTTTGTACCTGTTTCCTCCAGCATCTTCACAAGGTCCTTTGCTGTTGTTCTAGGATTGATTTGCACTTTTCACACCAAAGTATGTTCATCTCTAGGAGACAGAACGCATCTCCTTCCTGAGCGGAATGACGGCTGCGTGGTCCCATGGTGTTTATACTTGCATACTATTGTTTGTACAGATGAACGTGGTACCTTCAGGCGTTTGGAAATTGCTCCCAAGGATGAACCAGACTTGTGGAGGTCTACAACTTTTTTTCTGAGGTCTTGGCATATTTCTTTTGATTTTCCCATGATGTCAAGCAAAGAGGCACTGAGTTTGAAGGTAGGCCTTGAAATAGATCCACAGGTACACCTCCAATTGACTCAAATGATGTCAATTAGCCTATCAGAAGCTTCTAAAGCCATGACATAATTTTCTGGAATTATCCAAGCTTTTTAAAGGCACAGTCAACTTAGTGTATGTAAACTTCTGACCCACTGGAATTGTGACACAGTGAATTATAAGTGAAATCTGTCTGTAAACAATTGTTGGAAAAATTACTTGTGTCATGCACAAAGTAGATGTCCTAACCGACTTGCCAAAACTATAGTTTGTTAACAAGACATTTGTGGAGTGGTTGAAAAACGAGTTTTAATGACTCCAACTTAAGTGTTTGTAAACTTCCGACTTCAACTGTATATATTTATTTTGCCGTTAATGTATTGAAGACCTATTTCAGCAAGTTAACCAAATTTTTGCTGGCTTTGCTAGCCATGTTAATGATGAGCTAACTAGCACCGTTGGTCACTGCACTACAAAGTCACGCTAGCTATTGCCAACAGGTGATTTGCTAGCAGGTGACTTATTGAAATTAAGTGAATGTTTATTTTCTTACTACCTTAAAAGGTTTATATAAAAGGGTTGTACTTGTGCTCTGTATTTATGGATTAATATTACTTCACATTGAGGGTATGTATCACTACTGTTGCTCCTATCTAAAATATATATTGTGTCCTACCTAACCAGTGAACGTGTGGCTGTGACCGTCCTGTCAATGTCTGTCATTACTGTTTGATATCTTTTATTGCAGATAAAAACTGAGTCAACCTGAAGTGTGGGTGTCCGTGTGCCTTTCATCTGGGGGGATATGTGAAGTTGGTTACAGATGCACCCAAATCAATCAGAGGTTTAGACTGAATTAATAAAATATTTGGTTTAGTGTTAATCTATGTAGAATACTTATTGCCGCCAACAGGACAAATCTTGCCCGTCCCCCTCCACCCTCCAGGAGTCCCTAGATCGACCGCCTCCTGGTACTTTACTGCTGGGTCTGGTCGACTGCAGGAAAACACCGGGGCAGAGTGGAACTGAGCGAGGAGAAGAGGAACATGGAGATTTGATTTCATTAAGTAAGAAGCATGGTGTGTGGATTAGACTACAGTCTGCTTCTGTAACAATTCATTGATTCATTATATTTTGATGAAAATATCTGGTAATTCCACCCAATGTCAAAGAAACCGTTTGATTTCACCTAATTGTAACATTATTTCATAAAGAGCACCTGTTCAACTTCATAAAAACATGTTTTCCCATCTGAAGGGGTTCAATAAAAAAGAAATACTATAGGAAGTGCCTAAGTGCCAAATAAAGTAACAGGGTTGACCGTAACAGGGGACTGCTGAAAACAACAAAACCACCAGATTACATGGGTAAAATAGTCCTTTAAATCAGCCATAAAACCGCTTGTTACATTGGCTATGGGAGCTAGGGTTTGTGCAATAGGGAGTGGCAATTGAATACAATCTTCACAAAAAAAGTTATTGTTAAAACATTTCTAGCATGTCTATGAATGGGTAAGATGCTCAGTTTTCCACCACAAAACAGCAGAGAATTTACAAAAAGAGTAGAACCAGCTCACCTGCTTTTACTCCATGATTTGACTATTAGATGTTCAATGTTTATTTTGCAATTAAGAAACAGTTTCACCATATTAAAACAAGTGTTCAGTTCATGTAACAGGGTTGACCTTAAAATGAGGGACAGATGTAAATTAATCACATGAAATAAATAATGTTCAGAAATGTCTGTCAAAATAACCAAATAACTAAGGCTTTACATGCACACTAATCATTTCCTATTAAACTGATTATGGCAGTAGGCTGAGTATGGCATTAGTCATGTAAACACCTTACTCTGCTTATCTTAATTGGTGTGAGGTCATAACCGAAGTAAGCATACCCCTTTAAAAACACCTGGTTTTCTGAGCAATCTTTAGAATTATTAGGACATGTAAACGCTTTAATCAGAGTTATAGCGGTATATTTAATCTGTACATGTGCTAGCACAAGCGGCGCAAGCTAACTTCTTTTGATCGCGTGCAGCGAGTTCAGAAAAACTGAAAGTATGCAGCTTAAAAAATAGTTTTCACATACAAACTTTATTTGTCCAAACTCATAATCAAATATGCTTTAAAAAAAAAATAACATGGTCGCTGTGGTAGAACGTTTAATTTGATTGGCAATTTTTTGCATTTATCAAAGTCAAATGTAAACAGGATTATTGGAGAAATTGTTCTTCTTTCAAAGCATGTCAGCGTTTAAATCAAACTCTTATACTAATTGACTATTCACAATAATCGTATTATTCTGCGCATGTAACCGTACTCAATGATGGTAAAACTTTGAGAAATTATTGTATTAGGTGGATTAAAATCTTTCTAGAAGTTACACAGGGTTGACGGAGGGACCTGTCAAAATGCTGATTTGTGTCACTTTAGCAAGTCTTAATTCATATAAAAAATCTGATTAATCGAATTCTCCAAGTGTTCTGTATTAAAGGGCACTTTATTTAATAAAACAAAGATTTAATATTGAATATTGGTGCACAATTATTACTGGAAAAATAACAAAGGCATTCAATTCATGGAAAGACATCTGTTTATGGACCCATATTTGCTAAACTTAATTATTCAATGTCTTTGTTAAACAGGGGAAAGCCCTAATCGTTGCTCTCTCAGTGGGAGGGGCTTATCTTTTGGTGAACCTCAACAACATCATGATGCTGACAAGAAAGAGAAGAGTCTCTCCAGATCAGAACACCTCAAGAAACACCAGCAGAGACGTATAGGGAAGAAACCTCACCACTGCGGTTCTGACTGTGGGAATAGTTTAGCTAAACAGAAGGAATTGATCATTCACGAGCAGATTCACACCGGAGATAAACCGTACCACTGCTCTCAGTGTGGGAAGAGTTTAGCTGCATCTAAAACCTTAAAATCTCATCAGAGAGGGGAGAGGCCTTACATCTGCTTTGATTGTGGGAAATCAGAGTATCTGTGCTATGAAAAGCTCAACAGTGGAACTGCCCTGCACATATCAACATCCAAGTTATCATGTACTATCAGAACCAAACTGGTATATCCAAGAGAAATGTAATGTAAAATCCTGGGCTCAGTGCCAGAGTATACAGGTTGTGCTGAGTACCTTGGGACTAAAGAGAAAGCCTTCACCCTGAGAATCACAGACCTGAGAGAGAGCGATTCAACTGAGTACAAGTTCAGATTTAAAACACAGTATGCAGAATGTGGGTACAGCTTCCCTGGTACAACTGACTGTCACAGGTAATAAATTATATCTAATTGTAATAATTCATTAGAATCATTCAGACCTGCAGGTGAAGGTGTCTTCCTCCACAGAGGAAAAGTAGAGAACGCTGACCTGTAGCACCACCTGTCTTCTGACCGACAACCCCAACCCCACCTACATCTGTAACAAGAACGGACAACATCTCCATGACCCTACTTCCCAACAATACTCCTGGAATAGAGAGAGAAGGGAGGAAAGTGTAGTCACAAGGCTGAGACTGGGACACAAAGAGAGAGAGAGAGAGAGAGAGAGAGAGAGACCACTGTGACTGACCCAAACTTAAGGAAAGCTTTGACTATGTACAGACTCAGTGAGCATAGCCTTGCTATTCAGAAAGGCCACCATAGGCAGACCTGGCTCTCAAGAGAAGACAGGCTATGTACACACTGCCCACAAAATGAGGTGGAAACTGAGCTGCAATTCCTAACCTTCTGCCAAATGTATGACCATACTAGAGACAATTGTTTCCCTCAGATTATGTCGAGTCTCATGAATATTCATGTCATTGCCCCCCTTCCTACTGAAAGAACATTTAGACTCCCGGCACACCCCTTGTGAACACTTAAAACAAAGTAACTTCTACTGTAGCCAACACATTTCTGGTCCAAGAGAAGTTGTCTGATGAAGAAACAATAGGTTCCACAATGGATCCAGTAAGTCTGGTTTCCTTTTAACAGTATAGGCCTGCTGTGCTATATAAAATGTCTAGGTCTAGTTTTAATCATATTTGATCCACCACATTCCTGTGTTCTGTGCTGATGGCTGGACCAAAAAAAACATGACGGTAAAAGTTTTTTTTTTTTTTTCCTTCAGTAAAGTAACCTACTACATTATCATGTGTAGGAATCTGTGTCTATTACTTAATTATCTCTCCTTCATCACAAAGTGTGCACTTGTTCACCTCCACTGATTTGAAAGTCAGATGATCCATTTATGACCAGATACTCAAATGGCCACTCTAACAATGAAAATACGTATTCTTCTGTGGGGTTTATCAGCGGTTGTTATCCAACGTTATGGTGCATTACACCACCTATTGTAATGGAGTGTGGGCCAGAGACAAGGATCGAGGAACTAAATCCCACATGCCAGCCCCGTTTCTCTTTTAAAAAGATACCAAAATATTTGCTACTGTATCTATATCTATCTACTCAGTATGCTTATCGAACTCAATCCTGTACCCCTTCTCCCTAATACTGTATCAGTCTCTCTCGCTCCCTATCATACTGCCCACACTGTATCAGTACATGCTCCACTGTCTCTGTTTCCTGTCAGTAATCACACCTTCCTGTTGGATGCTTTCCTATCACATTTAATGACTTATTCAGCTGGCTGTGTCCCACCCTTAGCCTTGTAAGGATGGCAGGGGCGGTGTGTTCAATAGGGCGATATGGGCGACGCACTGCCAAACGGGAAAAGGAAGGGATTTTTTTTCTAATCAATTATATCACGGCAACAGTAGTTATCAGTGTTGTAATCTAGACGTCTGATCTGCCACAGTGCCACTAAATGTCCAATCAGGCTAAAGTCGTGCTTCAAATGGCCCCCCCCTTTGGGGCGATTTCAGTCAGGTTGAAAATCGCCCAGAAGTCTCTCATAGCCTCTAATGTAAAATCTATTTTTTTCAAATATCAGAGCTTTCAATACAATCTCTATGGGTTTCTGAGGGCTTGCACTTACGCGCTTTCGTCATACGTAACGTAACCATGAACGTAACTAAGAAAAGAGCGGGTAGCCTCATCAATCAATTCACTACTACTGTGAAAATGGCTAGCCTTCAGTGCAACTCGATTGTCTCTTTGAAAGAAGTTCCTTTTGTCGGCGAACAAATCAAGATAAATTGGCAACGAAACAATTAGGACCTCCCAGACCAAATTTAATAATTCAACAGGTTTCTACTAAAGGCGGAAAGTCCTACACCCGAGGATTTTCCAAAAATTGGTACGAACGAAAAACCTGGCTAGCAGGCTGCGATGTAGCTAATGCAGTCTTCTGCTACCCCCTGCTTACTCTTTCACCCTGAAGGCGGCACGGCAGACAGCACCGCTTGGACAGCGACTGGTGTGTAACGGACATGCACCATCTTTCAGGAAAGATTAAGAAACATGAGCTGTCAAAGACCCACATGGATAGCTGTTTGAGATTGTCTGCTTTGGGGAGAGTGAACATTGCCACAACTGGATGAGGGATACAGGCTAGCTGTCCGCCGCCACAACGATGAGGTTAGTGTTGATAATCACAAGTTTACTGGAGAACTGAAACTGACAAGGCTGACAAGATAGGACCCTTTGTCCATTGTTATTGGATAGGAACAGAACTTATAACCAGCTCCTGACCTAAATAGATCTTAGCACAACATTTTACTCAACATATCATATTCCATATTCACTATAACAAATATATTTACTACGACATTAGCAAGAACCGCCACATCCTCAGCCGGCTAATCCAGTGTGTGAAGTTTTATGGAGTGTTTGAGTTAGCTTTGCGAGGCAAAGATGAAACTGAGGGCTCCACCAACCCTGGTAAGCCAACACTTTTGAGATCAGTCAATAAATGCTTCTGGTATTGACTTATATGCTGCCCCTGTCTTCATGTTGTTGCTGGACATATCTTTTTAAAATGTGTGTAGGTCACCTAAATCATCAGAAAAATTGCCCCCCTGAGAATTTTTTTCAGGAGCCGCCACTGAAGGATGGCCTCCTCTCTTCTGTCCATTCCTACCATCCTCCCCTACTTTACTCTGTACCTGGAATAGGGGCGGCAGGTAGCCTAGTGGTTTAGAGCGTTGGGCCAGTAATCCGAGCCGACTAGGTGGAAAATCTGTTAACGTGCCTTTGAGCAACTTAACCCTAATTTCTCCTGTAAATCGCTCTAGATGACATTGCCTGCTAAATGACTAAATTGTAAACAATGAATAGATGCCTGCCCTTAGTGCCACTGTTTCACTGTTCCTGCCATCTCTGCACCACCACTGCCCATATCATTCCCTTAGCCTCTGTCTTGCTTATTGGCATCTCCACCTCCTGTCTCCTAAGGGCCTGTTTAGCTAGCATATCTACTTCCTCATTCCCTTCCACCCTCACATGGGCCGGGACCCAAGCAAAGCTTATATGGACACCCAGCTGTCTCATCTGGGCATGAATTTGTATTCCCTCATATAGCAGGCCTTGTCTGCTATGTGAGCTAAATTATTGCAGACTCATCAACACTGCACATGAGTCAGAACCTATAACTACTCTGTCTGGCTTGACTTCCTCCACCCACTGCATGGCCAACAGTACGGCCATCAGCTCTGCCATGTACACAGCCAGGTGTTCTGTAATAGGTCTCCTAACAGCCACCCAACTTTCCTGTTCAACAAAGGCTGATCCAGTCTGACTTGTCTTTGGGTCTTTTGATCCATCTGAATATATGGGCAAAAAAATACAGATTTACAGTTTCCAGTCACCTATTAAATAACAACAGATGGATTAACCTCCTCCCTGTCTTTCCGTACTCTCTCTAAGACTTGTAAATCAACTACTGGAGGTGGGAATAGCCATGGTGGACTCACAGGGATAGGTACTGTGGGGCTAAAGTCCCTGCCATACAATCCCATCTGCCTCGCCTGCTTATCAGCCACCCATCCAAAGGTTTTATTCTGTCCATGTTCATGCTCCCAACTTTTCTGTAGCACCCCTTTTGTGGGTGAGACCAGTGGTGGAAAAAGTACCCAATTGTCATACTTGAGTAAAAGTAAAGATACCTTAATAGAAAATTAAGTAAAAGTGAAAGTAACACAGTAAAATACTACTTGAGTAAAAGTATTTGGTTGTATATATACTTAAGTATCAAAAGTAAATGTAATTGCTCAAATATACTTAAGTATTAAAAGTAAAAGTATAAAAAATTTAAAATTCCTTATATAAAGCAAACCAGACTTCATAATTTTCTTGTTTTTTAAATTACGGATAGCCAGGGGCATGCTCCAACACTCAGACATCATTTACAAACAAAGCATGTGTTTAGTGAGTCTGCCAGATCAGGGGCAGTAGGGATGACCAGGGATGTTCTCCTGATAAGTGTGTGAATTAGGACATTTTCCTGTCCTGCTAAGCATTCAAAATGTAATGAGTACTTTTGGGTGTCAGGGAAAATGTATGGAGTAAAAAGTACATTATTTTATTTAGGAATGTAGTGAAGTAAAAGTAAAAGTTGTCAAAAATATCAATAGTAAACTACAGATACCCAAAAAAACTACTTAAGTAGTACTTTCAAGTATTTTTATTAAGTGCTTTACACCACTGGGTGAGACAACCCATGTTCCAATAATTAATTGCCTTCTAATATGTAATGGCAATGAAAATAAATGTCTTAATAAAATGAAAGGCAGTTGGGAGGAGCAAGATGAGATGGGACCATTCTAGCCAATGAGAGGGCAGATATGCATGTGAACAACAGGCACAACGTTTTTTTGGTATGTTCATTAGCACAGTAAACATGATCCCAATTTTAGCTTCAAGACACCGGACATTTGAAAAACGGAAAAAGTAGATTGTGTTGATTTATTGCAGTCCTTCTCAAATAGTGGGGGCGCCTCCCTGGGGGGGGCTCGGAGCGATGCCGGGGGGGCGCGTGTGACCCCGGGGAACATGCTTTTTTTTTGCCGCAGGGAGTAGGTTTTTTTGCACCGAACAAGAGCACACAGCACAGAGCAGGAGATATGAAGTGCAGATAACAAACCCTTAGGAGACACCATGGAAAAATATTCAACAGGGATGAAAAGAAAGGCGGAGAGAGACGGAGATACTGAGACAAACGTAAGTCTCCCGAAAGCTAAGACGGGGAAATATGATGAAGCGTATGTAGCGCTTTGGCTTCACTGTGACTACGGTGGGAGACGAGGAAAGACCGGTATGTTTACTGTGTCTAAAAATGTTGGCAGCGGACAGCATGAAGCCAAATAAATTAAGGCGTCACTTAAAGACATTACACCGATAAGCCGCTTGAGTTTTCAGCGAAAACGTGGTGAAAATTGCAAACAATCGTCCTGCTTTGTGAATGCTACTTCAGTAAACCAGCGAGCACTGTTAGCATCATATAAGGTGGCGTACCAAATTGCTCAGTGCAAAAAAACACTCCATAGCAGAGGAGCTGATACTGCCTGCAGCATTAGACATGGTCTCTGTCATGCTGGATGACGCAAGTGCTGCAAAAATAAAAACTATCCTCTGTCCAATGACACTGTCGCCAGACGTATAAATGACATTGCTAACGATCTTAAAGAACAGCTGGTAGATAAACTCAAAGACAAACGTTTTGCCTTACAGTTCGATGAAGCAACTGACAGCAACAAAGACTGTTTGTTTATCGCTTATGTACGTTTTGACATGACAAACTCCCTGTGTGAGGATCTACTTTTTTTGTAAATATGTCAGAGACAGAGCCACAGCTGAAGAGCTATTCAAAATGCTGGACTGCTTCCTGACTGAAAATGGGCTAAAGTGGGAGAACTGCATTGGTGTTTGCAGTGATGGTGCACAGACCATGGCAGGGATGAGAAAAGGACTTCGGGCACTCATCAAGAAGGCCTCACTTAATGCTGAGTGGACACACTGTGTTATACACAGAGAAGCACTGGCATCAAGGCACCTTTTCTCTGAATTAAGTGAGGTTATGACTGACATTGTAGGTGTAGTCAATTTTATAAAGACCAGACCACTAAAAACAAGAGTCTTCTCTGCTATCTGTGAGGAGATGAGAGCTGAACATCAAGCTGTGCTGTTTCACAGTGAAGCAAGGTGGCTGTCACGAGGAAAAGTCTTGTCCCGAGTTTTTGAGCTCAGAGAGCAGATAAGAATGTTTTCGGAGCAGGAGCACAAGTATGACCTCGCAGAAAAATGTTGTGATGAGAACTTCCTGGCAAAACTGGCCTACCTGAGTGACATATTTGGAAAGCTAAATGAACTAAATCTACAGCTTCAAGGGAAAGATAAACACCTCCCTCAGGTCACAGACAAGATCAGCTCTTTCACTCGAAAGCTTGCAATGTGGGGCAGGCGACTTGATGAAGGAAATACTGATTCATTCGAGAACCTGCATGAATTTGTTGACACTACTGACTATGATGCCACCTCAGTGATTCCATATATTAAGGAGCATATTTCATCACTGATGGGATTCTTTAAAAAGTACTTCCCTGAAAACAGTTCCCAATATGACTGGGTGAGAGATCCTTTCAATGCACCAGCTCCAACTGGTTTCAGCTCTGCAGAGGAGGACCAGTTCATTGATATGACGTCTGACTCCACATTGAGACTGAGGTTCACATCACAGACACTGAGTGAATTCTGGCTGAGTGTAGAGAGGCAGTATCCACTCATAGGGCAGAGGGCCATGGGCATTCTTCTTCCTTTTGCAACATCTTATCTTTGTGAGACTGGCTTCTCTGCTGTTGCTGCACTGAAGACCAAGTACAGGTCCCAGCTAAACATTGAGCAGGAGCTGAGAATTGCAGTATCATGCTTCAAACCCCGCTTCGAAAAGCTGTGCACTGCAAAACGTGGTCATTGTAGCCATTAATCCTGACTTCTCATTTTGATTTAAAAAATAATAATAATCAGCACAAATTGTTTTATTCATTTTTGTTTTATAGGTCGAAGTGTTTCATATATTGTGCTCCTGAGTTAATGTTGCTGATCAATTTGAATGTATTATTATTTATTGATTATATTTAATTGTATTTTTCAGTATCAAATGGTCAAAAAAAAATTACAGTTTAAATAAGGTTTGAATTTTTTTTTAATTTCAGGCAAATTTATGCACTTTTAGTATTTTCTGTTACAGACTAAAAACAATGTTAATAAAGTTATTCTTTGTTGTAAGTTGATCTATATTTTTCTTTTTACTTTTTTTGTTTTCTTTAATGTTAATAAGGATACAATGTTATGCAGAGGTGTACTTATAACAATTTTATAGACAAATTATACTATTTACAGTTGCGGCAGAGAGTTGGGGGGCGCGAAATGTTTACTTCTTCCTAGGGGGCGTAACAGAAAATAATTGAGAAGCACTGATCTATTGGAACATTGTTCAATGTCGCACACCGTAGTTTCATAACTCAGTGGATAGTGCTGAAACAATGACATCATATCAGAATTCTGCCATCTTTATGCACTTTAGTCATTCATTGATTAATTATATATTGATGAAAATATCTGGGTAGTTCCATCCATTTTTAAAAGTGTAACTTGGTCCCAAAAAATGTTTCGCCTAATTGTAACATTCTCTCATAAAGACCACATGTTCAACTTAATAAAAACATGTTTTACCATCTCAAGACACAGAATACATTTTTTTTTGTAGTAAGTGCCTATATACCAAATAAAGTAACAGGGGACTACTGAAAACAAAAAAACACTGGATTACATGGATAAAATAGTCCTTTAAATCAGCCATAAAACAGCTTGTGACAGGGGGAATGGAAGGTTGTTTTGGGTAACAGGGAGTGTCAATTAAATGCAATCTTCACAAAAAATCGTAATAGTTGAAACATGTCTAGCATATCTACGTATGGGTAAAAGGATTGACATGCTCAGTTTTCCACCACAAAACAGCAGTAAATTGACAAAAAGAGTAGAACCCGCTCACCTGCTTTTACTCTATGATTTGATTATTAAATGTTCAATGTTTCTTTTGAAAACATATTTTTTTAAGGAATAGTTTCGCCATATTAAAACGAGTTCAGTTCATGTAACAGGGTTGACCTTAAAATGAGGGACAGATGTAAATAAATCACTAATCACATTCTTAATAATCTTCAGAAATGACTTTGTCAAAGCAACAAAATAACTAGTGCTTTACAATGAGTATGTTTACATGCACACTCATAATTGGACATTAAACTAGTTATGGCAGTAGGCTGAGTATGTTATTAGTCATGTAAACACCTTACTCTGCTTATCTTAATTGGCTTAAAGTGACAATCCAAGTAACGCTGTTAAAAACACCTGCTTTTCTGAGCAATCTTTAGAATTATTAGGACACGTAAACGCCTTCATCAGATTCATATAGGCATACAGTGCCTTGCAAAAGTATTTATCCCCTTGGCGTTTTTCCTATATTGTTGCATTACAATCTGTAATTTAAATGGATTTTTATTTGGATTTTATGTAATGGACATACACAAAATAGTCCAAATTGGTGAAGTGAAATGAAAAAAAATTACTTATTTAAAAAATTTAAAATAAATAATAACGGAAAAGTGGTGCGTGCATATGTATTCACCCCCTTTGCCATGAAGCCCCTAAATAAGATCTGGTGCAACCAATTACCTTCAGAAGTCACATAATTAGTTAAATAAAGTCCACCTGTGTGCAATCTAAGTTTCACATGATCTCAGTATATATACACCTGTTCTGAAAGGCCCCAGAGTCTGCAACACTACTAAGCAAGGCACCACCAAGCAAGCGGCACCATGAAGACCAAGGAGCTCTCCAAACAGGTCAGGGACAAAGTTGTGGAGAAGTACAGATCAGGGTTGGGTTATAAAGAAATATCCGAAACTTTGAACATCCCACGGAGCACCATTAAATCAATTATTAAAAAATTGAAAGAATATGGCACCACAACAAACCTGCCAAGAGAGGGCCGCCCACCGAAACTCACGGACCAGTTAAGGAGGGCATTAATCACAGAGGCAACAAAGAGACCAAAGACAACCCTGAAGGAGCTGCAAAGCTCCACAGCGGAGATTGGAGTATCTGTCCATAGGACCACTTTAAGCCGTACACTCCACAGAGCTGGGCTTTACGGAAGAGTGGCCAGAAAAAAGCCATTGCTTAAAGAATAAAATAAGCAAACACGTTTAGTGTTCGCCAAAAGCCATGTGGGAGACTCCCCAAACATATGGAAGAAGGTACTCTGGTCAGATGAGACTAAAATTGAGCTTTTTAGCCATCAAGGAAAACGCTATGTCTGGTGCAAACCCAACACCTCTCATCACCCCCGAGAACACCATCCCCACAGTGAAGCATGGTGGTGGCAGCATCATGCTGTGGGCATGTTTTTCATCGGCAGGGACTGGGAAACTGGCCAGAATTGAAGGAATGATGGATGGCGCTAAATACAGGGGAAATTCTTGAGGGAAACCTGTTTCAGTCTTCAAGGGATTTGAGACTGTGACGGAGGTTCACCTTCCAGCAGGACAATGACCCTAAGCATACTGCTAAAGCAACACTCGAGTGGTTCAAGGGGAAATATTTAAATGTCTTGGAATGGCCAAGTCAAAGCCCAGACCTCAATCCAATTGAGAATCTGTGGTATGACTTAAAGATTGCTGTACACCAGCGGAACCCATCCAACTTGAAGGAGCTGGAGCAGTTTTGCCTTGAAGAATGGGCAAAAATCCCAGTGGCTAGATGTGCCAACCTTATCGAGACATACCACAAGAGACTTGCAGCTGTAATTGCTGCAAAAGGTGGCTCTACAAAGTATTGACTTTTGGGGGGTGAATAGTTATGCACGCTCAAGTTTTCTGTTTTTTTGTCTTATTTCTTGTTTGTTTCACAATCAAAAATATTTTGATTGTGAAACAAACAATGTTGTGTAAATCAAATGATGTGTAAATCAATGTTGTGTAAATCAATGTTGTGTAAATCAAATGATACAAACTCCCCAAAAATCTATTTTAATTCCAGGTTGTAAGGCAACAAAGGGGGGCGAATACTTTCACAAGCCACTGTATTTAATCTGCGCATGTGCTAGCACGAGCAGCACAAGCTTCCTTCTTTGCGCGAGTGCAGTGAAAAACAAAGTATGCATCTTAGAAATAGTTTTCACATTCAAACTTTGTATTTCCGGAATCAAATATGCCTATAAAAAATAACATGGTAGGAATTTTCTGCATTCATCAAAGTGCCATCAGGTAGCCTGATTTCAGATGTCCATGCTATTCAATATCTTTGTTTCACAGGGGACAGCCCTAACCATTGCTCTCTCAGTGGAAGGGGCTTATCATCTGGGGAGCCTCAACAACAACATGATGCTGACAAGACGTCTCTCCAGAAGAGTCTCTCCAGATCAGAACGTCTCAATAAAAACCAGCAGAGTACTTATAGGGAATAAACCTGACAACTGCTGCTTTGACTGTGGGATGAGTTTTGCTAAACAGAAAGGATTGATAATTCACCAGCGGATTCACACTGGAGAGAAGCCTTATAGCTGTGATCAGTTTGGGAAGAGTTTTTCTCAATATTTCACCCTGACTACACACCAGCTGCCACACACTGGAGAGAAACCTTACTCCTGTCTATGTGGAAAGAGCTTTGCTTGTTCAGGGTCACTGATAAAACACCAGAAAGCACAAACATGTTCTTTCATCTCCCTCCTCTCCGGCATTGGTTCCAGATCTTTAAATAAAGTTTCAATAGAAAACATCTTGTAAAGAGTCATCTATCTCCTATTCTCTAAGAGTTTACTAAGTCTGATTAACATGTAGCATAAATGCAACTCTGGATGCTGTGTGTGTGGTGGGGTGGGGGTGTTCAGGGCTGTATCTTATTTCATTAACTCCTATTATCCATGAAATAATGTTATAATGTTTTTACAATACTAGGTGTGTATTCATGTATTCAATAGATCAATCAATTAAATCCATTATCTGCGTAACAATGTCTGCTTATCACATTGTTTCTTTAAACTGTAATAATAATCAATTTTTTATAAGGATCATAGGCCTCTTGTATAATTAGTTTGGTCCTAAAAGATGTTCACATATTTATTGTATATCCTGTGGTGGAGAAATTACAAGATTATGTTATAATACTGTTTATGCGTCGAATGGTTGTTTTATGCAATAGAATAGGGTTCTTATTAATTATTATTATTATTATTATAATAAATTTTTTTGGGGGGGGTGGTAGAATAGCTTTAATATTGCAGATAGATTGTAACTTCCATCAGTGTAATTGTCTGCATCACTTTTAATCCGCCATGTTTTTTTCCCTCGCAAATATATATATATATATATATATATATACAGTGGGGAGAACAAGTATTTGATACACTGCCGATTTTGCAGGTTTTCCTACTTACAAAGCATGTAGAGGTCTGTAATTTTTATCATAGGTACACTTCAACTGCGAGAGACGGAATCTAAAACAAAAATCCAGAAAATCACATTGTATGATTTTTAAGTAATTAATTTGCATTTTATTGCATGACATAAGTATTTGATACATCAGAAAAGCAGAACTGAATATTTGGTACAGAATCCTTTGTTTGCAATTACAGAGATCATACGTTTCCTGTAGGTCTTGACCAGGTTTGCACACACTGCAGCAGGGATTTTGGCCCACTCTTCCACACAGACCTTCTCCAGATCCTTCAGGTTTCGGGGCTGTCGCTGGGCAATACGGACTTTCAGCTCCCTCCAAATATTTTCTATTGGGTTCAGGTCTGGAGACTGGCTAGGCCACTCCAGGACCTTGCGATGCTTCTTACGGAGCCACTCCTTAGTTGACTTGGCTGTGTGTTTCGGGTCCTTGTCATGCTGGAAGACCCAGCCACGACCCATCTTCAATGCTCTTACTGAGGGAAGGAGGTTGCTGGCCAAGATCTCGCGATACATGGCCCCATCCATCCTCCCCTCAATACGCTGCAGTCGTCCTGTCCCCTTTACAGAAAAGCATCCCCAAAGAATGATGTTTCCACCTCCATGCTTCACGGTTGGGATGGTGTTCTTGGGGTTGTACTCATCCTTCTTCTTCCTCCAAACACGGCGAGTGGAGTTTAGACCAAAAAGCTCTATTTTTGTCTCATCAGACCACATTACCTTCTCCCATTCCTCCTCTGGATCATCCAGATGGTCATTTGCAAACTTCAGACGAGCCTGGACATGCGCTGGCTTGAGCATGGGGACCTTGCGTGCGCTGCAGGACTTTAATCCATGACGGCGTAGTGTGTTACTAATGGTTTTCTTTGAGACTGTGGTCCCAGCTCTCTTCAGGTCATTGACCAGGTCCTGCCGTGTAGTTCTGGGCTGATCCCTCACCTTCCTCATGATCATTGATGCCCCATGAGGTGAGATCTTGCATGGAGCCCCAGACCGAGGGTGATTGACCGTCATCTTGAACTTCTTCCATTTTCTAATAATTGCGCCAACAGTTGTTGCCTTCTCACCAAGCTGCTTGCCTATTGTCCTGTAGCCCATCCCAGCCTTGTGCTGGTCTACAATTTTATCCCTGATGTCCTTACACAGCTTTCTGGTCTTGGCCATTGTGGAGAGGTTGGAGTCTGTTTGATTGAGTGTGTGGACAGGTGTCTTTTATACAGGTAACGAGTTCAAACCGGTGCAGTTAATACAGGTAATGAGTGGAGAACAGGAGGGCTTCTTAAAGAAAACTAACAGGTCTGTGAGAGCCGGAATTCTTACTGGTTGGTAGGTGATCAAATACTTATGTCATGCAATAAAATGCAAATTATTTACTTAAAAATCATACAATGTGATTTTCTGGATTTTTGTTTTAGATTCCGTCTCTCACAGTAGAAGTGTACCTATGATCAAAATTACAGACCTCTACATGCTTCGTAAGTAGGAAAACCTGCAAAATCGGCAGTGTATCAAATACTTGTTCTCCCCACTGTATATATATATATATATATATATATATATATATATATATATATATATATATACACACACATACATATACACATACAGTGGGGGAAAAAAGTATTTAGTCAGCCACCAATTGTGCAAGTTCTCCCACTTAAAAAGATGAGAGAGGCCTGTCATTTTCATCATAGATTTTTTTTTCCAGAAAATCACATTGTAGGATTTTAATGAATTTATTTGCAAATTATGGTGGAAAATATAATATTTGGTCACCTACAAACAAGCAAGATTTCTGGCTCTCACAGACCTGTAACTTCTTCTTTAAGAGGCTCCTCTGTCCTCCACTCGTTACTTGTATTAATGGCACCTGTTTGAACTTGTTATCAGTATAAAAGACACCTGTCCACAACCTCAAACAGTCACACTCCAAACTCCACTATGGCCAAGACCAAAGAGCTGTCAAAGGACACCAGAAACAAAATTGTAGACCTGCACCAGGCTGGGAAGACTGAATCTGCAATAGGTAAGCAGCTTGGTTTGAAGAAATCAACTGTGGGAGCAATTATTAGAAATGGAAGACATACAAGACCACTGATAATCTCCCTCGATCTGGGGCTCCACGCAAGATCTCACCCCGTGGGGTCAAAATGATCACAAGAACGGTGAGCAAAAATCCCAGAACCACACGGGGGACCTAGTGAATGACCTGCAGAGAGCTGGGACCAAAGTAACAAAGCCTACCATCAGTAACACACTATGCCGCCAGGGACTAAAATCCTGCAGTGCCAGACGTGTCCCCCTGCTTAAGCCAGTACATGTCCAGGCCCGTCTGAAGTTTGCTAGAGTGCATTTGGATGATCCAGAAGAGGATTGGGAGAATGTCATATGGTCAGATGAAACCAAAATAGAACTTTTTGGTAAAAACTCAACTCGTCGTGTTTGGAGGACAAAGAATGCTGAGTTGCATCCAAAGAACACCATACCTACTGTGAAGCATGGGGTTGGAAACATCATGCTTTGGGGGCTGTTTTTCTGCAAAGGGAACAGGACGACTGATCCGTGTAAAGGAAAGAATGAATGGGGCCATGTATCGTGAGATTTTGAGTGAAAACCTCCTTCCATCAGCAAGGGCATTGAAGATGAAACGTGGCTGGGTCTTTCAGCATGACAATGATCTCAAACACACCGCCCGGGCAACGAAGGAGTGGCTTCGTAAGAAGCATTTCAAGGTCCTGGAGTGGCCTAGCCAGTCTCCAGATCTCAACCCCATAGAAAATCTTTGGAGGGGAGTTGAAAGTCCGTGTTGCCCAGCGACACCCCCAAAACATCACTGCTCTAGAGGAGATCTGCATGGAGGAATGGGCCAAAATACCAGCAACAGTGTGTGAAAACCTTTGTGAAGACTTACAGAAAACGTTTGACCTGTGTCATTGCCAACAAAGGGTATATAACAAAGTATTGAGAAACTTTTGTTATTGATCAAATACTTATTTTCCACCATAATTTGCAAATAAATTCATTAAAAATCCTACAATGTGATTCTCTGGATTTTTTTCTCATTTTGTCTGTCATAGTTGACGTGTACCTATGATGAAAATTACAGGCCTCTCATCTTTTAAGTGGGAGAACTTGCACAATTGGTGGCTTACTAAATACTTTTTTTCCCCACTGTACATATATAAACATATCCTTTAAAAAAAAATATTTCCCTTTATTAATTTCCAACCCCACCACCCCTTCCCTAATTGGAGTAAACTAGTGAACAACAATGCTTAGGCCTCTACTTCCAGCTTATACATACTATATACATTTTATGGACACAGTCAATTTTACAATAATTATATTTTGTTAGTTTTTTCTCCTGAACTTCCTCTACCCTCAACCTCTCCGATCATTTTCATGATGTCTATCCGGTATGCTTCTATATGCCATATCTTTCTAACTGTGCTCTTTCACAAAGCTCTCAACCTATAACCTACAGTGGGGAGAACAAGTATTTGATACACTGCCGATTTTGCAGGTTTTCCTACTTACAAAGCATGTAGAGGTCTGTAATTTTTATCATAGGTACACTTCAACTGTGAGAGACAAAAATCCAGAAAATCACATTGTATGATTTTTAAGTAATTAATTTGCATTTTATTGCATGACATAAGTATTTGATCACCTACCAACCAGTAAGAATTCCGGCTCTCACAGACCTGTTAGTTTTTCTTTAAGAAGCCCTCCTGTTCTCCATTCATTACCTGTATTAACTGCACCTGTTTGAACTCGTTACCAGTATAAAAGACACCTGTCCACACACTCAATCAAACAGACTCCAACCTCTCCACAATGGCCAAGACCAGAGCGCTGTGTAAGGACATCAGGGATAAGATTGTAGACCTGCACAAGGCTGGGATGGGCTACAGGTCAATAGGCAAGCAGCTTGGTGAGAAGGCAACAACTGTTGGCGCAATTATTAGAAAATTGAAGAAGTTCAAGATGACGGTCAATCACCCTCGGTCTGGGGTTCCATGCAAGATCTCACCTCATGGGGCATCAATGATCATGAGGAAGGTGAGGGATCAGCCCAGAACTACACGGCAGGACCTGGTCAATGACCTGAAGAGAGCTGGGACCACAGTCTCAAAGAAAACCATTAGTAACACACTACGCCGTCATGGATTAAAATCCTGCAGCGCACGCAAGGTCCCCCTGCTCAAGCCAGCGCATGTCCAGGCCCGTCTGAAGTTTGCCAATGACCATCTGGATGATCCAGAGGAGGAATGGGAGAAGGTCATGTGGTCTGATGAGATAAAAATAGAGCTTTTTGGTCTAAACTCCACTCGCCGTGTTTGGAGGAAGAAGAAAGATGAGTACAACACCAAGAACACCATCCCAACTGTGAAGCATGGAGGTGGAAACATCATTGTTTGGGGATGCTTTTCTGCAAAGGGGACAGGACGACTGCACCGTATTGAGGGGAGGATGGATGGGGCCATGTATCGCGAGATCTTGGCAAACAACCTCCTTCCCTCAGTAAGAGCATTGAAGATGGGTCGTGGCTGGGTCTTCCAGCATGACAACGACCCGAAACACACAGCCAGGGCAACTAAGGAGTGGCTCCGTAAGAAGCATCTCAAGATCCTGGAGTGGCCTAGCCAGTCTCCAGACCTGAACCCAATAGAAAATCTTTGGAGGGAGCTGAAAGTCCGTATTGCCCAGCGACAGCTCCGAAACCTGAAGGATCTGGAGAAGGTCTGTATGGAGGAGTGGGCCAAAATCCCTGCTGCAGTGTGTGCAAACCTGGTCAAGACCTACAGGAAACGTATGATCTCTGTAATTGCAAATAAAGGTTTCTGTACCAAATATTAAGTTCTGCTTTTCTGATGTATCAAATACTTATGTCATGCAATAAAATGCAAATTAATTACTTAAAAATCATACAATGTGATTTTCTGGATTTTTGTTTTAGATTCCGTCTCGCACAGTTGAAGCGTACCTATGATAAAAATTACAGACCTCTACATGCTTTGTAAGTAGGAAAACCTGCAAAATCGGTAGTGTATCAAATACTTGTTCTCCCCACTGTATATACTTATTATGGACACAGTATGCTTTACATTAGTTATCTTTTTATTAGTTGTTAGTTGTTATTAGTCCCATCCTTCATCTCCATTCAACACCTCCCATCTATCTCTTAACACCATCCATATTGGATTTCTATTTGCCATATATTTTTCAACTGTACTGTGATGTTTCACAAAGGTTCTGAACCCTTCTATTCTCATTGTTTCTACAGATTGTACATTGACTGTACACATTTTTGCTAAAAGTATTATTATATTATTGATCGATTGATTATGACTTTTCAGATCACCCAGTAGTGCTATCTGCAGGGTTAGATCCAGGTAAATATTGCAATCCTTCAGCCATTCCTGGACCTGTGTCCAAAAACAAATGATTTAATGATTCTGTCTCTTCTCAGTAAAATCTGCAGAGCTGGGAATATAGTATCCCCCATATAAATAACATTATATTGGTAGCAAGAATTTTGTATAATAATATAAATTGAAAAATTCTAAGTTTTGAATCCGTCGTCGTTTTGCGTATCAATTCATAAACACTATGCCATGGAATCGGTACATCAAAAATCTCTTCCCAACTATTTTGCAATCTACAGTTGAAGTCGGAAGTTTACATACATCTTAGCCAAATACATTTAAACTCAGTTTTTCACAATTCCTGACATTTAACCCTAGTAAACATTCCCTGTCTTAGGTCAGTTAGGATCACCACTTTATTTTAAGCATGTGAAATGTCAGAATAATAGTAGAGAGAATGATTTATTTCAGCTTTTATTTCTTTCATCACATTCCCAGTGGGTCAGAAGTTTACATACACTCAATTAGTATTTGGTAGCATTGCCTTTAAATTGTTTTACTTGGGTCAAACGTGTCGGGTAGCCTTCCACAAGCTTCCCACAATAAGTTGGGTGAATTTTGGCCCATTCCTCCTGACAGAGCTGGTGTAACTGAGTCAGGTTTGTAGGCCTCCTTGCTCGCACACGATTTTTCAGTTCTGCCCACAAATATTCTATAGGATTGAGGTCAAGCCATTTTGCCACAACTTTGGAAGTATGCTTGGGGTCATTGTCCATTTGGAAGACCCATTTGTGACCAAGCTTTAACTTTCTGACTGATGTCTTGAGATGTTGTTTCAATATATCCACATAATTTTCCTTCCTCATGATGCCATCTATTTTGTGAAGTACACAAGTCCCTCCTGCAGCAAAGCACCCCCACAGCATGATACTGACACCCCCGTGCTTCACGGTTGGGATGGTGTTCTTTGGCTTGCAAGCTTCCCCCTTTTTCCTCCAAACGTGGACCAGAGACAGTGAAGGACTAAATCCTGCCCAATATTCTTGTCTCCTTAAGGAAACGAAATACATAATTAAATACCACATCCTCTGAAGATTTATCCAGCAGTTCACTTAATCCTGGCTCTTCAACCCCATTACTCCTTAAAATGAATAACAATCGCTCCCTTTCCCTCACATATTTCTGGCACTGTTCTACTGTCTCCAGCTCCTCCTGACAATGATCACACCTCCCAGTCGGATGTTTCACCACCAATTTCAATGTACTATTGAGCCTTGTGTGTCCCAGTCTCAGCCTTGTGACTACACTTTCCTCCCTTCTCTCTCTATTCCAGGAGTATTGTTGGGAAGTAGGGTCATGGAGATGTTGTCCGTTCTTGTTACAGATGTAGGTGGGGTTGGGGTTGTCGGTCAGAAGACAGGTGGTGCTACAGGTCAGTGTTCTCTACTTTTCCTCTGTGGAGGAAGACACCTTCACCTGCAGGTCTGAATGATTCTAATGAATTATTACAATTAGATATGATATATTACCTGTGACAGTCAAGAGTTGCTCCAGGAAGCTGTACCCCCATTCTGCATCCTGTGTTTTAAATCTGAACTTGTACTCTCAGGTACTGTGATTCTCAGGGTGCAGTCTCTCTTTAGTCCCAAGGTACTCAGCACAACCTGTATTCTCTGGCACCGAGCTCAGGATTTTAGGCACCTCATTACATTTCTCTTGGACATATGATATGTGCAGGGCAGTTCCACTGTTGAGATTTTTATAGCACAGATACTCTGATGGGTGTAAATCATGTTGAAACAGTTCACCTAAAACAGTAGTAGGCCCATTCATTTATTCAATTTGTTTCTTCAATAACTATTGCACTCAACAAAAATATAAATGCAACATGCAACAATTTCTAAGATTTTACTGAGTTACAGTTAATAAAAAGAACTGTCAATTGAAATAAATGAATTAGGCCCTAATCTATGGATTTCACATGATTGGGAATACAGATATGCATCTGTTGGTCACAGATACCTTTAAAAAAGGTAGTCAGTGTCTGGTGTGACCACCATTTGCCTCATGCAGGGCGACACATCTCCTTCACGTAAGATAATGGATTTAATTTATTTTTGTATTGAATACATGTTTAGTGGAAATTACCACCAGGGACTCAAAGTCAAAATTAAATGAATACATCTTTATTACCAGCAAGCTGGAGAAGTTCCAACAAACTTAATGCACCATAGTACACATCGGTCGGGAGCTCTTTCGGGGCAGTCCCGTTAGTTCTCTTATAAACTGCTTACACAGAAATTATATATGCATGATTTACATTATACATTATTCATAATTAACATTTGGTTCCTGCACATTTCTCCTATCTTAACTTATAGAACATATTCTGGGCGTTCTGCCAAAAGTTCTGACCGCCTCCCCCTCATATCTTTACCCAGCACCTACAGGAACCAATGATTGTATGAGACAAGATGTACATTTCAAGGCTATTTCCCTCACACATTAATATACACCTACTATTGTTGAAACATTATTCTACATTATTTAATGGATAATAGAAGTTTTTGAAATAAGATACAGCTCTGAACACCCCCACCCCACAACACACACACAGCACTCCTACTCCGAGACGCTTGATATATATGGATCCAGATGGTAACCTGTATGCTACACAGGTTACCATGGTAATCAGACTTAGTAAACTGTTAGAGAATGGGATATAGATGACTCTTTACCAGATGTTTTCTATTGAAACTTTATTTAGGGATCTGGAACCGGTGCCGGAGAGGAGGGAGATGAAAGACAACATGTTTGTGCTTTCAGGTGTTTTTTCAGTGACACTGAAAGAGCAAAGCTCTTTCCACATAGACAGGAGTACGGTTTCTCTCCAGTGTGTGTGAGCCGGTGTTTGCTCAGGGTTCCTGATTGATTGAAGATCTTCCCACACTGATCACAGCTATAAGGCTTCTCTCCTGTGTGTATGCGTTGGTGTGTAGTCAGGTTTCCAGATAGAGCAAAGCTCTTCCCACACTGATCACAGCTATAAGGCTTCTCTCCTGTGTGTATGCGTTGGTGTGTAGTCAGGGCTCCTGATTGATTAAAGCTCTTCCCACACTGATCACAGCTATAAGGCTTCTCTCCTGTGTGTATGCGTTGGTGTGTAGTCAGGTGTCCTGACTTCCTGAAGCTCTTCCCACACTGATCACAGCTATAACGCTTCTCTCCTGTGTGTATGTGTTGGTGTGTAGTTAGGGTCCTTGATTGACTGAATCTTTTCCCACACTGATCACAGATATAAGGCTTCTCTCCTGTGTGTATGCGTTGGTGTGAAGTCAGGTCTCCTGATAGATTGAAGCTCTTCCCACACTGATCACAGCTATAAGGCTTCTCTCCTGTGTGTATGCGTTGGTGTGAAGTCAGGTGTCCTGACTTCCTGAAGCTCTTCCCACACTGATCACAGCTATAAGGCTTCTCTCCTGTGTGTATGTGTTGGTGTGTAGTCAGGGCTCCTGACTGATTGAAGCTCTTCCCACACTGATCGCAGCTATAAGGCTTCTCTCCTGTGTGTATGCGTTGGTGTGTAGTCAGGTGACCGGATAGAGCAAAGCTCTTCCCACACTGATCACAGCTATAAGGCTTCTCTCCTGTGTGTATGCGTTGGTGTTTAGTCAGGTCTCCTGATTGATTGAAGCTCTTCCCACACTGATCACAGCTATAAGGCTTCTCTCCTGTGTGTATGCGTTGGTGTTTAGTCAGGTTTCCGGATAGAGCAAAGCTCTTCCCACACTGATCACAGCTATAAGGCTTCTCTCCTGTGTGTATGCGCTGGTGTGTAGTCAGGTTTCCTGACTGATTGAAGATCTTCCCACACTGATCACAGCTATAAGGCTTCTCTCCTGTGTGTATGCGTTGGTGTTTAGTCAGGGCTCCTGATTGACTGAAGCTCTTCCCACAATCAAAGCAGGGGTAAGGCCTCTCCCCTGTATGAATTCTCTGAGATTTTAAGGTTTTAGATGCAGCGAAACGCTTCCCACACGGAGAGCAGCGGTACGGTTTCTTTCCAGTGTGAATCCGTTGGTAAATGATAAATTCCCTCTGTTTAGTAGAACTCTTCCCACAGTCAAAGCAGCAGTGGTGAGGATTCTTCCCTATACATCTCTGCTGGTGTTTGAGACGTTCTGATCTGGAGAGACTCTTCTCTGTCTTGTCAGCATCATGATGTTGTCGAGGCTCCCCAGATGATAAGCCCCTCCCACTGAGAGAGCAATGGTTAGGGCTATCCCCTGTGAAACAAAGATATTGAATAGCATGTACATCTGAAATCAGGCTACCTGATGGGACTTTGATAAATGCTGAAAATTGCGAATCTAAAAATGTTTACTACCACATGTTATTTTTGAGAAGCATATTTGATTCCAAATTCGGACATATAAAGTTTGTATGTGAAACCTATTTCTAAGATGCATACTTTCGCGCAAATAAAGGAAACTTGCGCTGCTCGTGCTAGCACATGTGCAGATTAAATATGCCTCTATGAATCTGATTAATTTGAAAAATGTCTCTGAAAAACAGGTGTTTTTAACAGCGTTACATCAATTGTCACCTTAAGCTGTTTTGTGGTGGAAAACTGAGCAAGTCAAACCATTTACCCATACATAGACATGCAAGAAATCTTTTAACAAATACAAATGTTTGAAGATCGCATTACATTGTCACTAACTGTTGCAAAAAACAAGCTTCCTGTCACAAGTGAATTGATGGCTGATTTAAAGGACTATTTTACCAATGAATCCAATGGTTTTTGTTGTTTTCAGTAGTCCCCTGTTACTGTCAACCCTGTTACTTTTTTTGGCACATAGGCACTTAGTATAGTAATATTTGTATTAAATGTGTTGAGATGGGAAAACATGTTTTTTATTAAATTGAACATGTTCTCTTTATGGGTAGGGGAGGGGAGGGGAGGGAATGGCCGGCAGGGATGTAGCTCAGTTGATAGAGCATGGCGTTTGCAACGCCAGGGTTGTGGGTTCGATTCCCACGGGGGGGCCAGTATAAAAAAAATATGTATTCACTAACTGTAAGTCGCTCTGGATAAGAGCGTCTGCTAAATGACTAAAAAAACAAAAAAATAAAATAAAATAAAAATGACAGAATGTTAAAATTAGGTGAAATATCTTTTTTGAATGACTAAAGTGTATAAAGATGGCAGAATTTTTATATGATGTCATTGTTTTAGCACTATCCACTGAGTTATGAAACTACAGTGCACAACATGGTTCAATGTTTCAATAAATGAGCACAATCTACTTTTTTGTTTTTTCATATTGCCGGCGTCTTGAAGCTAAAATTGGGATCATGTTTACTGTGTTAATGACCATACCAAAAAAAACAGTAAAGGAAAGCAATGTACAATACAGTGAACTTAGCAAAATTAGGAATTTATGGTAGGTACATGTGGGCCGCCATCTTTATGCACCTCCACTATTGTTACAGAAGCAGACTGTAGTGTAATCTACACACCATGGTTCTTACTTAATGAAATCAAATCTCCATCTTCCTTCTCTTCTCCTCCTCCTCTCTCACTTCCACACTGCCCCGGTGTTTTCCTGCAGTCGACCAGACCCTGCAGTAAAGCGGTACCAGGAGGCTTTTGACCTGGGGACTCCTGGAGGGTGGAGGGGAACGGGCTAGCTTTGTCCTGTTGGCCACAAGAAGTATTAAACAGTTCATCATTAAACCAAATATTGTATTAATTTAGTCTAAACCTCTGATTGATTTGGGTGCATCCCTTGAAAATCTCCTTTTACTTGAAATGTTCAATCATTCACTACAACCCACAAATCTAAGAGCATTATGTTGGTGGTGGCATGGGCTAGTTTCCACCATACTTCTTATACCAGTCATTTCCTTTCAAACAGCGAGGAAGAGGCAAAGAGAGAGGGATAACTGGGCCCAAAATCTGGCTTCTGGCTTATTTGATTGAATATAAATGTCGTAACGATTAGGTTGTTAGGAGTGTATTGGTAAAAGTAGGACACGTGACATCTCGGCAACTTTGAGAAAAAATAAACTTTGTATGGGAGCAGTGCCTGGTCGTCACTAGTTACCAAAAACAAAATCATAAACCACACCATTTCTACAATTGATCTTATTAAAATGTGATTTAAACCTTAACCACACTTCTAACTTTAAGCCTAACCCTAAATAAATAAAAATACGATATAGACGTTTGACTTTGTGATTGTGGTAACTAGTGGAAACACGCATATCTGCCCTCTCATTGGCTATAATGGTCCCACATGATCTTGCCTCTTCCCGATTGCCTTCCATTTTTGAAAACATTTGTTTTCTTGGTAAGAGCGGCCACTTGAGTATTTGGTCAAATAATGGATAATGTGTTCGAAATCAGTTAAGGGATGTGAACATGTGCACCCTTTGGGAGGAAGGAGAGATGTTTAGGTCATAGTCACAGATTCCTAAACATTATATAGTAGTAGGCTACTTTGTTGAAGTAAAAAAATACAAATTTTTACCGTCTTGTTTTCTTTTATCCGGCCATTTAAACCGAACATAGGAATGTGGAGGATCAAAGATGACGAAAACTAGGCCTATACATTTTATACAACACACCTATACTGTTAAAAGCAGACTTACCCGATCCATTGTGGAAGCTATTGTTTCTTTGTATGACATGAAATGTTGTCGCCCACAACAGTACAGTTAGGCTACTTTGTCTTCTTCTTCTTTAAGGTTTTATGGCAAACTACACCTATTGGCTTATTACCGCCACCTACTGTACCGGCAGTGAAAGAAAAATTTAAATATCCATTGTGGGAAATGGAGGCGGTGGGCGTGGGGGGCACCATCATACACAATACAAAAATGTTATTCATCCCAAAATGCCAAACCCCTTCAGTGATAATCCAAATCACTACCCTACATAGGCTCAGGGGCTTGTGTGGACAGAACATATATCGACAGGATTTCTTGTAATGCCTCTGCTGTAAAATCCCTGTGTCCCAAAAAAACTTTCAGCTGCACTCACAAGCATTCACAAGTCACAACAATGCCTATTTTCTCAAATTTCTTATTTGTTTGCACTGTGCAGTTTTTAACCAATCAATGCAATAAACGATACAAAGTCCACCTTTTTAACATACAACATGTCAGGACCCTACGGAGCCCCTTAGGGGTCATGTTGGAGAGGGAAAAAACTGTCAGACTAATCCGTTCCCTCGTTTTAAAAAATCAGTTCTCTTCGATTTTTTTATCCATTCCCTCTGATTTTTGAATCAGTTCTCTTAGATTTTTTTCCCAATTCCCTCTGATTTTTTTCCCATTCCCTCTGATTTTTGAATCAGTTCTCTTAGATTTTTTATCCATTCCCTCTGATTTGTTATCTGTTCCCTCAGATTTTTTATCCATTCCCTTGATTTTTTTATACGTTCCCTCAGATGTTTCATGTTTTCCATATGAATTCCAAGATCTAATTTGGGGCACACAAGCGTCCAACTTCAAGTTCAATCAATAGACCCCCACCCCCGAGTATCAGTCACATAGGCCTATCAGTTTATTCTCTATGGCCTGTAGCAGAACCACAAGATCTGGAGCAGTAGTTGCAATAATCTATTATACAATCCTAAAGTTCAGGGGAATGGCAACAATATCATAGCAGTCTCTTGCCCATGAGGCCTTCCACATGCCAACACACTAGCAATGCCAATGCCAACCCCAACTAGCAACAGGTATAGAATCTTCTCATGAGCTCTGAGTTGAGCGGACATGCTGCCCCTGGTGACCCTTTGGATTTGTGTGTATTGCTAGGTATTACTGTACTGTTGGAGCTCGAAACACAAGCATTTCGCTGCACCTGCGATAACATCTGCAAAAACATGTAGGATAGGCTACTGGTAGTCCCACATTATGGTGAAATAGAACTATATTTGTTTTCTTATTTTGGCACTTGTAGGGCTTGATATGTTCATGATACCTCATTATTATTATTTCTACCTCAAATGGATGAATTGGACGCTACAAAGAGACCTGGAAGAGTCACCTGATCCACCCCTCAAAGAACGAGAATGTCCCCCATGGTCGGCCCGATGTCATGCACACAGTTCCAGAGTTGCATGATACACATGATTACTTGTGTGGTGTGTCACAAAAGGACATAACCAGCTGCGAGGACCAGTGTGACCACCGTCATGACATAGCTTGTGATTAGGATGTGCACACCCTGTGCTCCTACATCATGGCAGAGAACAATCTTGCTGTTCCTGTGGATGCATACATGGCCATTGACCTCTACCTCGCGCTAAGGGAAGAGCTGTTAGTACTTTTAAACCCCTGAGAGTCCATGGTGGTATGCTTGACTGAGACTGTAGGCATATTTCATTCTCCCTCTACTCCCTTCACCACTCAGAAATATACTAGGGATTTACCAGTCATATTATTTGAGAATCAATGGATATGAATTGTGCCTTTAAGTAACAGTATATTTCTACATATTCAGAAAAAAATATTAGCAATGTTGACTTTTGTTGTCAATTGCCCTTTTAGTTTATGAAAATGTAAACCCATGAACACAAACTTTGGACTAAAACACATTTTTTACACAGTTTTTACAAACTAGGCTACTCCTGAGTGGCGAGTGCTGTCACGAATTCCGCCGAGACTGCTCCTCCTCCTTGCTCGGGCAGGCTTCGGCGTTCGTCGTCCCCGGAGCACTAGCTACTACCGCCTGATGTCTCAATGTTTGTTTGGTCTTGTCTTGTTAGTGCACCTGTTTCGTGTTATGTATTGATTAGGTCACCTATAAGTTTCCTTTAGTTTTGTTTGCAGTTGTGTGTGATTGTCCGCCTGTCCGTTGATGTTTATATTTGTTCTCGTGTTTATAGTGTATTTACGCACTGTATGCGTAATCGCTCGCCTCCAGTGTTCGAGGCCCGTTATTTTTGTATTGTCTGTTTGACTAGTAAAGTCGTTTTGACTGAGCTTCTGTGTCCTGCGCCTGACTCCAACACCGCATCCACATCAGCTTGTGACAGAATCACACACCTATACTATGGAGTCAGCAGGAGCAGCGGCGGCGACCGAGCCGCTGGAGGATCGGGTCAGCTGCCAGGACGCCAGGATTCAGCAACTCGGCTCCGCCATGCAAGAGGTGATGAACACCCTGCGCCGATGGGAAAGGGGAGGCGTGCCCACACCTCCTCCTACCTTACCACCACCATCGGCCAGCCCCACCAGACCAGCTCCGGAATCCAGTGGGATTCGGCTCTCGCTCCCGAGGGCGTATGATGGCACCGCAGCCGGGTGTCAGGGGTTCCTCCTTCAGGTGGAACTCTACCTGGCCACCATACACCCGGCGCCCTCGGGATACGAGAGCGTTTCCGCCCTCATCTCCTGTCTCTCCGGCAAGGCGTTGGGTGGGCCAACGCCGAATGGAGGGGAATAGACGCCGCCTCCATCAGCTACGCGGAGTTCTCCCGCCGCTTCAGGGCTGTGTTCGATCACCCTCCTGAGGGTAAAGCAGCGGGGGAGCGTCTGTTCCACCTCCGACAGGGGGAAGAGGAGCGCACAGGAGTTCGCCCTGGATTTCCGGACTCTAGCGGTGGATGCGGTGTGGAATGTGAGGACGTTCGACGAGAGCTGGCCTGCAGGGACACCACTCTATCCTTCGACCAGCTGGTGGACATGTCCATCCGTCTGGATACCCTGCTGGCCACCCGCGGACGTCCCGAGTTGGGGCCGTCCATTCCATCCCCCAGCATCTCAGAGCCTAGCCCTATGGAGCTCGGGGGTGCTGGTGCTAGAGAGAGGAGGAGAGAGAGCCCGAGGAGGGCCGTCCCCTGCACCAACTGTGGCCGTGGAGGACACACTGCGGCTAGGTGCTGGGGAGGGTCTCCAGGGAGTCGGGGCAACAGGTCACGCACTGGGGAGTCATTCCAGGTGAGTAGGCGCCCCACTCACCCAGAGCTCTCTGTTGTTCACTTGTGTATACCTGTGGTATTTCCTCAGGTTGCATCTCATTCCCAGCATAAGGCGCTAGTCGATTCAGGCGCAGCTGGGAATTTTATTGATCGGAAATGTTGTATTAAGTTAGGGATTCCCCTCCTGCCCGTTGATGCACCCTTCCCTGTCCATGCCCTAGATAGCCGCCCGTTGGGATCTGGGTTGATTAGGGTGGTCACAGCGCCACTAAAGATGAAGACGCAGGGGGGTCATGAGGAGATCATTCAGTTGTACCTGATCGACTCTCCTGCGTATCCCGTGGTGCTGGGGCTTCCTTGGTTAATCATCCATGACCCCACCATTTCGTGGCAACAGAGGGCTCTCAAGGAGTGGTCTGACCAGTGTGTTGGGCAATGTTTAGGTGTTTCCGTTGGGGCGACCACGGTGGAGAGTCCGAACCAAGTGCCCACAATGCACATTCCCCCTGAGTATGAGGATTTGGCACTCGTGTTCAGCAAGACTAGGGCGACGCGATTGCCACCTCATAGACAGGGAGATTGTGCGATAAACCTCCAGACAGGTGCGGCACTCCCCGCGGAGCCATGTGTATCCTCTGTCTCAAGAGGAGACGGCGGCTATGGAGACATACATAGCCGAGTCCCTGAGACAAGGATACATACGGTCCTCCACTTCCCCTGCGTCCTCGAGTTTCTTTTTTGTGAAGAAGAAGGATGGAGGGTTGCGCCCGTGTATTTATTATCATAGTCTCAATCAGATCACTGTTAAAAACAGGTACCCTCTTCCTCTGATTGCGAGTATGACTGAATCATTACGCGGAGCGCGTTTCTTCACAAAACTGGATCTCAGGAGCGCCTATAACTTGGTGCGCATTAGGGAGGGAGATGAATGGAAGACGGCATTTAGTACCACCTCAGGTCATTATGAGTATCTCGTCATGCCATACGGGTTAATGAATGCTCCTTCAGTCTTCCAATCATTTGTGGACAAAATCTTCCGGGACCTGCATAGGCAGGGTGTGGTAGTGTACATTGACAACATCCTAGTGTACTCTTCTACACAAGCCGAGCATGTAGCCCTGGTGCGCCGAGTGTTGGGGAGGCTGTTGGAGCATGACTTGTATGTCAAGGCAGAGAAATGTCTGTTTTTCCAGGAGTCCATCTCCTTCTTGGGTCATCGGTTGTCCGCGTCAGGGGTGAAGATGGAGATTGACCGTGTGTCAGCCGTGCGTAACTGGCAAACCCCAACCACTGTTAAAGAGGTGCAGCAGTTTTTGGGGTTTGCCAATTACT
Source organism: Coregonus clupeaformis (assembly GCF_020615455.1). NCBI lineage: Eukaryota > Metazoa > Chordata > Actinopteri > Salmoniformes > Salmonidae > Coregonus > Coregonus clupeaformis. The sequence continues at coordinate 129,625 of NW_025534242.1, forward strand.
ACCGGAGGTTTTGGACAGGTAGCAGCTCCCATTACTTCCCTGCTGAAGGGGGGCCCGGTGCGTTTGCAGTGGTCGGCTGAAGCGGACAGGGCGTTTGGTAAACTGAAGGACCTGTTCACTTCGGCTCCGGTGCTGGCGCACCCGGACCCCGCTTTAGCGATCCAGGTAGAGGTGGACGCGTCAGAGGCCGGGATTGAGGCAGTACTGTCGCAACGCTCAGGCACGCCTCCTAAGCTCCATCCCTGCGCTCTTTATTCTAAAAAGCTCAGCCCGGCTGAATGTAATTATGACCTAGGGGACAGGGAGCTGTTAGCCGTGGTTCAAGCTCTAAAGGTGTGGAGGCATTGGCTTGAGGGGGCTCAACACCCTTTTCTCATTCTGACTGATCACCGTAACCTGGAGTACATCCGGGCAGCTAGGAGATTGAACCCTCGTCAGGCTAGGTGGAACATGTTTCTGACCCGGTTTGTGTTTAAGATAACCTACATCCCAGGGTCCCAGAACGGTAAGGCAGACGCCCTGTCCAGGCGGTATGACACAGAGGAGAGGTCCATTGAGCCCACTCCCATACTGCCGGAGTCTTGTCTGGTGGCACCGGTGGTATGGGAGGTCGATGCGGAAATTGAGCGGGCGTTACGCACCGACCCTACTCCCCCAGAGTGTCCAGTGGGTCGGACGTACGTGCCGCTCGAGGTCCGTGATCGTCTCATTTATTGGGCTCATACGTCACCCTCCTCTGGACATCCAGGTATTGGCCGGACAGTGCACTGCCTTAGTGTTAAGTACTGGTGGCCAACATTGGCTAGGGACGTGAGGGTTTATGTCTCCTCCTGCTCGGTGTGCGCTCAGTGTAAGGCACCTAGACACCTTCCCAGGGGGAAGTTACAACCCCTGCCCGTTTCACAACGGCCGTGGTCTCACCTCTCTGTGGAATTTGTTACGGACCTTCCCCCCTCTCAGGGGAATACCACTATTCTGGTCATTGTGGATCGGTTCTCTAAGGCCTGTCGTCTCATCCCAATGCCGGGTCTCCCTACTGCCCTACAGACTGCTGAGGCTTTGTTTACCCACGTCTTCCGGCACTACAGGGTTCCGAGGATATAGTGTCTGATCGGGGTCCCCAATTCACCTCTAGAGTCTGGAGGGCGTTCATGGAACGCTTGGGGGTCTCGGTTAGCCTGACCTCGGGGTTCCACCCTGAGAGTAATGGGCAGGTGGAGAGAGTGAACCAGGATGTGGGTAGGTTTCTGAGATCCTATTGCCAGGGCCGGCAGGAGGAGTGGTCGGGGTATATTCCCTGGGCAGAGATGGCTCAGAACTCTCTTCGCCACTCCTCTACTAACCTGACCCCTTTCCAGTGTGTGTTAGGGTATCAGCCGGTTCTGGCACCATGGCATCAGAGCCAGATCGAGGCTCCTGCGGTGGATGAGTGGTTTCGGCGCTCTGAGGAGACGTGGAACGCTGCACACGTCCACCTGCAGCGGGCCATCCGTCGGCAGAAGGCGAGCGCCGATCTCCACCGCAGTGAGGGTCCAGTATGCGTACCTGGAGATCGAGTCTGGCTCTCGACTCGAAACCTGCCCCTTCGCCTGCCCTGCCGGAAGCTGGGTCGGCGGTTTGTGGGGCCATTTAAAAGTCCTGAGGAGATTGAACGAGGTTTGCTACAAGTTACAACTGCCTAATGATTATCACATTAACCCCTCGTTCCATGTGTCTCTCCTCAGGCCGGTGGTAGCTGGTCCACTCCAGGACAATGAGATAAGAGAGACTCCTCCGCCCCCACTGGACAGCGAGGGGTTAATTTACGCACTGTATGCGTAATCGCTCGCCTCCAGTGTTCGAGGCCCGTTATTTTTGTATTGTCTGTTTGCCTAGTAAAGTCGTTTTGACTGAGCTTCTGTGTCCTGCGCCTGACTCCAACACCGGATCCACCTCAACTTGTGGCAAGTGCGCACTGTGGAACCGCGGTTTAAAAAAAAGAAGTGAAGACAGAGCCCTTACACTAATTATTGATAGTTTTTTGGCAAATGTAGATGCATTAGAAACCTCAGTTTCTTCTTTCAGATTGTCTATAGAAATCTAAACATCTAGGCTGTATTCAATTAGAAATTATGATTTGAAAAAAACTAAAACAGAACAAACGCTCTGTTTCCTGGCTCCATATAGACCAAAATGACATGCTGTTCATCAGCCTTTTCAGTCACAATTGCACAATTGATAACATTGTCAACCTTCAGAGTATTCTCAACTTAATATATTATTATATGTGTGAAAATAGTTTTGATATTGTGTAGGTGTAGTTTTGATGGGCATGTTGGGTGAAGGGGCAGGGAGGTAAAAAACATGCATTCCCAAAAACTGCTTATAACATCAATTCTACTTGTGTTTTGTGATATTGAAATTGTAACAATGTCAGTGTGTTTGAAAGAAAAGTCCAGGATGAGGACAACAATGAGGACATCGTACAGCATGTGTGTTCTTCAGCAGTCTGGGGGGCTTCTTCCTAAGTCACTCTTGGTCTCAACACAAGGACATCTGCACCTGTTTAAGAAAGTAAGACAGGGTAAAACATAACATTGTGAATGTAGTTGTTGAATGTGTTGTCAACATATCTTGTGGTGGAAGGGTTGGGTGAGGTAGCCTGGTGGAACAAGACAGATACATGTGTACCGCTACCCAATAACATAACTACCATCCTCCCTGGTCACTTTTGACAGTTCAACCCCTAATGCTACATGATTGATTTGAGCAAGTTCATTGTGTGTGTGTGTGTGAGAGAGAGAGAGAGAAAATGTCCCACTTACATTTAAATTATGTCCATCACCCACACGTTGGAATCCAGGACCTGGGTGAATACCTCTGACATCTCAAGGTATGATGTGTAGGTGTTGGGGATCTCAAAAACACATCCGCAGGTGTGTGATTGGGGGCTTCTCACAAAGTCACTCTTGGATTCAACAAAGCGGATGTGAATGGCTGAAGACACAAGGACGTCTGCAACCTGTATAAGAAATTAAGACAGAACAAAGAAACACTCAATTACATTTGCATTTAACCTCCATAGAAGCAATATCAAACATACACACGCTAGGAGGTGGGCAACTTAATTATTATTGTTCAACATTGATGTTACCTGTGCAAAATCTGAGAAAGTGCTTTAGGCGGTGGGTTGAGCAGTTGCCTATGTACTTCTTTAAAAAGTCCATGATCGTTGGTTCCCTCTTGGTTAAGGTATCGTGTTTAACAGCTGCAGCAACTCTCTTGCTTATTGGTGTGAGGCTCCCCAGCACCTCATCCAAACCCCCATGAGGCATCTTCAACCTTTTCAGTATGCCGTTCCAGCACTCAGCAATGTAGGCAGGATCTTTAATGATTTATTTGTGGGCAACTTCAAGCAACATCTTCTGCCAGTTCATCTCATTGATCAGAATCTTGACATCATGTTCTTCAAGAAAATCCACTTCCAGCAACTGTCGAGTAATCTAGGATTGACTGTTCGACGATTACCCTTTCCTCACTTGGTATGGACTGCAAAAATGTTGCCAAGAGGTCTTCAGATTTGATCTGTTTTCCAAGACAGTGTTGCAGAAATGGCTTGGCCAATACTATAGGGAAGTAGCCTACCATGTTATATCCAAGGACCATCACTTTTGCAACAATTTCCCATGAGTCCTTCATGTCATGCCTTGTCATGGAAATTTGTATTGTGGTCCCACTTGTGCACTTCCTCATGAATTTGTCCCAGTATTCACTGAAGGCGTCCCTCAGCACTCCACCATGGTTCTCACCTTTCTCTGTGGTCCCGTTGGGTAGAACCATTTCTATCTCTAAAATGGAGTCTTCTACAGAACCACACCCATCTTGAAAGGCAGCATTCAGGTCTTGGAACAAATTCCCTCTACGAATTCTGATTCTGGTATTCTTGGTGGGGGTGGGGATGGGCCTCTCGGAGTTGAAAATAACAGCTTTGAGCAAGTAACTTGATTTGATGTGTGGTTATAGTGGATGGGATGAATAAATTAAGATTGAAAACATAGATGGCTCAATTAAAGCAAGAATCCTTAATTGAAACAATAACAAAGCGCCCAACCAAATCTGTTTTGGTAAAAAGCTGAGGAACGGGCTTGGAGAAATGTAACAACTCTCAAATTCATACACAGAGCTATGGATGCAAGGAATGACCATCTGTTATGATGAGTTTCTCTGGCATCAAGTAATTCAGTATGCTAGGAGATACATAAACACTTACATGGAGACTTGATGCAAAGTATTTAATATCGCGGTACCGGGTTCACATAGCAAACGGCACGTGGGTGGCCCATTTGCTATCTGAACTCCTGAACAAAGCAAATCTCTTAGCTTATATACTTGTTTGCAAGCTAATTCTATCCAACAGTTGCCGACCATTATTGAGTGTCACTCCTCACCACAATAGGATCACCCTATATGGTATTGTGTTGCAGGATATTCCATCACGTACTCCTTCTAAGATTAGCACCAGTGGCCCCCCAGCTATCTTGGCACGCATACCTTCTGGCACCCATCAGTGACAGAAATAAATACATGGAATGTGTCATCCTCCAAATCCTATGCAGCTCACAATATCAAACATTAACTAATCCTGTATAAAAGACGTAATATCAATCCCACATTTTCTTTCTTTTTCTGTTGTAAGTAAAATTCCACAGATAACATTACTTAAACCAAACAAACCAAACATACAAATGAATTACTAACCTCATGACATCATCCCAGAAAATACATTGATTCATGACAATTTCTAAATTACATCTCTAGCTGTAATCACTAATCCCATCCTGTATTTCTCTAATATTTCCCATAGCTTTAGTTAACTTCACAAAACCTTCCTATTCTGATGGCAAGTATGTACAACATGCATCTCCCCCTATAATCACATACATTCCCCCTTTATCTACTGTAATAGCATCCAATGCTATGCGATTATCAATTGCATATTGTCCAATGAGTGACATTTCAGACCCAGTTGCTTGAAAACCCAAGACTGTTAGTAGGTACCAGGTTTAGTCTGAACTCTGTTCAACACTAAATCCGTTCCCACAATATGCCTGAGGAGAGATACAAAGGATTACACTCTGGTTTCAGTCCCTGATAGATCAGTACAGCCTTGGATTAGTTAGGATTGAGGAATTCAACCCAAGGTCAGATCAGATAAAAATAGCATTAACATTCCTATGTCACACACACCAAACCCCATGATAGGAATCAATTAAGTTCTTGCCTAGCAACAGAGATATGCACCACTGTAAAAATCCACATCAATCCCCCCTCTTTGGGAATTAATAGTCCCATATCAATACCTCCAAATACTTCAAATGTATATAGTGACTAATATGTGAATACGGTAACCTAATAATCACCATGTTCATGATATCAATTATTTCACTCCATGCATCAACCGCTGTTTGAGGAGCATGCAGCCTCTCACTGTGTGACAGGTGATATTCCACCATGGGCTCTCCAATTATGTTCTTGCAGCTACCCAGTGCTTAATTTGGAAAACCAAGTGAAATCTGTTCGGGAACATCGATGTTTTCACAACTAAACATATTTCATTAAACTGTTGCGAGCCCCTCTCTCTGCCTGCTGGAGAGAGGAATGAAGGAGAGAGAGGAGATGGAAACCCAGGCTGGTGAGATAATCTGTAGCTAAAGGTAATGTGTCAGCCTTTTAATTATGAAAATATAAAAAATACCCTATTCAAAATCAAATACAAATTCACTTAGTAGGCTTAGCCGCCCTGCACAATCAATGAACCAACAGCATTGCTTAGGCATGATGAAAATGTATGTGTTGTATAGCACATTGTATTACTTATACAACTAATATAAGGACAGGACATGAGACGGGAGTATAAATTAACATGGGCATTGTTTTAATGCGTTTCACAGGAAGAACATTCCAAGCATTTCAACGTAGGTAAGCAAGGGGGGGTATACAGGTGCCCTAAAGGGACAAAACTAGAATATCAATACACAACATATTCCTCCCCCTTTACTTTTGATGACTCATAAGGAAAAAGTAAATATTCACTGTTTTGCCTATTGTTTTCTTAATGTAAAGAAATGAACTTTTCAGAATAACATTTTCTAAACTAGGGATAGAGGGTAGACTGCCTCAGTCCCCAGACTTAACCCTGGGGTGTATTCTGCCCCAATATCGGAGGTTAGTCTGAACTAAATAGTCAACCTGTCAGGGGGGTCGTCTTTCTCTTGCAGGGTAATGACGACGTACAGGTGAGTCTACAGTCACATTATCTCTGAGTCTGAGTGGTGATGGTGTATGCTCAGACTGGGGTGCAACAGTACCCTGAGTAGGCACTCTGGCTGGTTCAGGTGAGTCTGGAGCACTTTCCACATTGGTAGGTTGCTGCAGTGGATGTTCAGGTGATAGCTCGTAGTCATGGTAGGTCTCCAGTAGCTGATCTTGTTTTGTCACTTGACAGGAGTCATCTCTGAGGTTGGTTCCTGGCAACAGTTGATCCACGTGTCTCCTCCAGATGATGTTTTCCGGTGTGTGAACTGTGTAGGACACAGGCCCTGTTTGTGCAACCACTGTGGCTGGTATCCACTTTGGACCTTTGCAGTAGTTTCGAGCAAGAACTCTCTCTCCAGCTATGAAGCTTCTGTCTTTTGCTTTGCTCCGTCTCTCCACCTGTGCTCTCTGTTGCGTCTGTACAACCTGTCTCGCCTTTGGAGGTCTCAGGAGGTCGAGTCACGTGCGAAGCTGTCTTTTCATCATGGCTGACGCGGGTGCCACTTTGGTTGTAGTGTGGGGAGTGTTTCTGTAGGTTAACAGGAAGGTGTTTAGACGCCTATTGAGGGAGCCGTTCCCTTGTGATGATTTTAAAGCTTGCTTTATCGTTTGGACAAACCTTTCAGCGAGGCCGTTCATTGCAGGGTGATACGGCGCTGACTTGATGTGTTGAATTCCATTTGCTTCAATGAATGACCGGAACTCTTCAGACATCAGTTGGGGGCATTATCACTAACGAGTTGTGTTGGCAAGCCGAGGCGACTGAAAATTTACCGTAGCTATTCGATGGTTCTCTACGCTGAGGTGCTCTTCATCACTGTGACCTCAGGCCATTTGCTGTGTGCGTCAACTACGACTAAGAACATACGATCCTCCAGTGGGCCTGCATAGTCTATGTGGACCCGCTGCCAAGGCTCCTCTGGGAAGTCCCATGGGTGTAGTGGCGCTAGCTGAGGCATGTTCCTCATCTTTTGACATGCAGAACATGACTGCATCCAGACCTGGCCACCAAAAGTAGCTGCGTGCAATCTCCTTCATTCGCACCATGCCACAGTGCCCTGAATGGAGTTCTTCAAGCACCTGCCTTCTCAGTGGCAGTGGTATAATGACTCGAAAACCCCATAGCAAGCATCCAAACTGAACTGTGAGCTCGTTTCTCCTCACTAGGTAAGGTTGTAGGCTGTCCGACATCTCTCCTTCTTTTCCACGAGTGACAATGTCCACGACCTCAGACATCACTGGATCAGTGTGGGTGAACTTTTTCACTTGGACAGATGTAACTGGGGCGTTCGTCACTTCCGTGAAGTAGAAGATTTCAGCCTGGGAGTGCGACAGGTAAGGGAAGCCTTGAGAGGCCATCTGCATTGCAGTGCTGCTCAGACCTTCTGTACTTGATATCATACAGGCGAGCAGATAACAATAACGCCCATCGCTGCATGCAGCTGGCTGCAAGCGACGGAATGCCGGTGTGGGGACCAAATATGGAGGTGAGGGGTCTATGCACAGAACATTTCTTAACTCCAAACACAATGGCGAGTGCTTCACGCTCTATCTGTGCATTATTGCTCTCGGCTTTGCTTAAGGTCCGTGATGCGAAAGCAATTGGCCTTTCTTCACCTGATGGCATGATGTGTGAGACAACCGCACCAACGGCATAAGGCGATGCATCACATGCCAACTGTAATGGCAAGTTGGGGTTGAAGTGGGTTAGGACCTCTGACTGAGCTAAGGCTGTTTTCACTTTCTTGAAGGCCTCCTCACATCTGTCTGTCCACTTCCACTGTTTGGCTTTGTTCAAAAGCTCATGCAGTGGCTGTCACGATCGTCATAGGAGTGAGTAGACCAATGCGCAGCGTGTTGAACGAACATGTTTACTTTAATTAGTTAAAGCACAAAACTCAAATCAAAACAAGAAACGACTCGTGAAGTCCACGGTAACACTGACCGAACACGGAACAAGAAACCACAACACAAAGTGAAAAGCCAGACAGTTAAATATGGCTCCCAATCAGAGACAACCAGCTGACACTCGTTGCCTCTGATTGGGAGTCACTCAGGCCAACATAGATATACAAACATAGAATCACACACCCTGGCTCAACATAACCTAGTCCCCAGAGCCAGGGCGTGACAGTGGCTTTAACATGTTAGCTAGGTTTGGCACAAACTTTGCGTAGTATGTCAGTAGTCCTAAGAATGATCTCAGCTGACTCACGTTCTGTGGGGATGGAGCTTCTGCAACGGCCTTCAACTTCGATGGCGCCTTGTGGAGCCCCGAGCTGTCGATGACGTGGCCTAGGTACTCAACAAAGGGCCGGAAAAACTTGCATTTGTCCTTCCGGACCCTCAGACCGTACTCCTCCAATCTCTGTAGTGTAGCGATCAGGTTTCTCAGGTGCTCCTGCTCGTCTTTGCCGGTGATGAGTAGATCATCGAGGTAACATTGGACCCCAGTGAGCCCGCTCAGTATCTGGTCCATAGCTCTCTGAAACAAGGCCGGATCTGAGGTGATTCCAAAAGGAAGCCTCCGGTACCTGTACAGTCCTTTGTGAGTCACTATGGTTAACAGTTCTTCAAATCAAATCAAATCAAATCAAATTTTATTGGTCACATGCGCCGAATACAACAGGTGCAGACATTACAGTGAAATGCTTACTTACAGCCCTGAACCAACAGTGCATTTATTTTAAACAAAAAAGTAAGAATAAAACAACAAACAAAAAAAGTGTTGAGAAAAAAAGAGCAGAAGTAAAATAAAGTGACAGTAGGGAGGCTATATATACAGGGGGGGTACCGTTGCAGAGTCAATGTGCGGGGGGCACCGGCTAGTTGAGGTAGTTGAGGTAATATGTACATGTGGGTAGAGTTAAAGTGACTATGCATAAATACTTAACAGAGTAGCAGCAGCGTAAAAAGGATGGGGTGGGGGGGGCAGTGCAAATAGTCCGGGTAGCCATGATTAGCTGTTCAGGAGTCTTATGGCTTGGGGGTAGAAGCTGTTGAGAAGTCTTTTGGACCTAGACTTGGCACTCCGGTACCGCTTGCCGTGCGGTAGCAGAGAGAACAGTCTATGACTAGGGTGGCTGGAGTCTTTGACAATTTTGAGGGCCTTCCTCTGACACCGCCTGGTATAGAGGTCCTGGATGGCAGGAAGCTTTGTCCCAGTGATGTACTGGGCCGTACGCACTACCCTCTGTAGTGCCTTGCGGTCGGAGGCCAAGCAGTTGCCATACCAGGCGGTGATGCAACCAGTCAGGATGCTCTCGATGGTGCAGCTGTAGAATTTTTTGAGACTCTTGGTCCACATGCATCCGTAGATAGGCCTGACATACGTCTATCTTACTGAATTTTTGTCCTCCAGCTAAACCAGAAAAGAGGTCGTCAATGAGGGGTAGTGGATATTTTTCAGCATCAAGACTGGGTTAATGGTGACTTTGAAATCACCACAGAGTCTGAGTGATCCATCTTTTTTATGACTGGAACAACGGGTGTAGCCCATTCACTAACATTCACTGGATCCAATACTCCACTCTCGACTAGTCTGTTTAGCTCAATTTCAACTTTTGGTTTTATGGCGTATGGGACAGGTCTAGCTTTGAAGCATTTTGGCTTGCTGTCTGGTTTCACGGTCAGTTTAACTGTTATGTCCTTCATACTGCCAAGTTCTCCTTTGAACACATCCGCGTGTTTCCTCAATATCCCTTGTAGGTTTGTGTCCTCTTTTGCAACCATGTGAATTTCCTGCCAGTTTAGTTTGATCTTTTCCAGCCATGTGCGTCCTAGCAACGCTGGATGGTTGCCTTTCACAATGTAGAGTGGTAGCTTTACCTTCTGTTTGTTGAGCTCCACTGTAACAATCACGCTTCCTCTCACTGGAACAGTCTCACCCATGTATGTTTTCAGCGTCATCTTTGTGGGCTGTAGTGTGAGGTGATGTAGTTTCTCCTTGTATACAGCCTCAGACAGCAAAGATATGGCTGCTCCAGTGTCCACTTGCATCCCTACTGCGTTTCCATCCAGTAGCGGTGTCACCCAGTACCTATATCCATTGTCTGAAATTGACATAACATGCAAAGATTCTTCCCCTTCAGACAGGGTATCACTTTGTTCATCCTCTGTGTGCTCCATTTTATGTACTTTATTTTTGTACTTCTTGATTGTGCAGGGCGGCTAAGCCTTTGTTCAGTACTTTTGTTTGATTGTGTCTTTTTGTTTTTACATGCACGTTCGATGTGACCCTTTTTACCACAACTTCTGCAGTCTTTGCACCAACACTCCTCTGCTTGGTGACCTGGTTTCCCACAGCGATAGCATGGCTTCCCACCTCCTGCCTTGTTTTTTAACTCCATAGACACATTATGTACTTTGGTCGATGCACTTAGCTGTTGTGCGTCTTTATTTCCCATTTCTATTGACGTACTCACTTCTATTGCTCTCTGCAATGTTACGTTACTCTCAGTCAAAAGGCGTTTCTGAATTGCCTCGCTGTGCATGCCACACACTAACCTATCACGTATAGTGTCACTCATTGATCGCCCAAATTCATAGTGTTCAGATAACTGTTTCAATACAGCCACAAACTGTGAGATTGATTCCCCCTGATCTTGATTTCTCTTATGAAACCGGAATCTCTCTGCGATTATCAGTGGTTTTGGAGAATAATGTCCTTTTAAAGGTAGCCACAATTTCATCATATGATTTATCACCAGGTTTTTCAGGTGTTACTAGGCTGCACAGTAGATTGAATGTTTTTCCTCCCATAACAGTCAAAAATGTTGGCACAACGACTTCAGCTTTAATTCCATTTGCCAACACAAAGTACTCAAAACGTTCTGTGTAAGAACTCCATTGTTCCGCAGATTCATCAAATGTTCCTATATTTCCAATCAATGCAGACATTTTCGGTTTGTTTTTCTTTCTTTTAACTCACGATGACTTCACTTTCTCCCGCAGCGAAACTCTTCCTATCCCTCGAGGCTCTCGTTGCCGTGACATCAAAGGCTAGCTAGCATCACTCGACTAGCTAGCTCCACGTTATGTTTGCGTCTTTCTACAGCGAGAAAAATAAATAAATAACAAATTTAACTCAGACTTTCTGTCGAAGACGATGAGCACAAACTTGAGAACGTTTCTTCCTCGTCGCCAGTGTTGTTGTATAGCACACTGTATTACTTATACAACTAATATAAGGACAGGACATGAGACGGGAGTAGAAACTAACATGGGCATTGTTTTAATGCGTTTCACAGGAAGAACATTCCAAGCATTTCAACGTAGGTAAGCAAGGGGGGGTTACAGGTGCCCTAAAGGGACAAAACTAGAATATCAATACACAACAGTATGCACTCACTAACTGTAAGTCGCTCTGGATAAGAGCGTCTGCTAAATGACTTAAATGTAAAAAAATATCAGGCACAATCCTTGCATTAACCTTATATGTTTCAACCAGTAAGTTTCAAAAGTTTCTACTCTAAATTTTTATTTATTTATTTCACCTTTATTTAACCAGGTAAGCCAGTTGAGAACAAGTTCTCATTTACAACTGCGACCTGGCCAAGATAAAGCAAAGCAGTGCGGTAAAAACAACAACACAGAGTTACATATGGAATAAACAAAACGTACAGTCAATAACACAATTGAAAATCTATATACAGTGTGTGCAAATGTAGTAAGTTATGGAGGTAAGGCAATAAATAGGCCATAGTGCAAAATAATTACAATTATGTAAGTGTATCCTAACACATTAAAATAATGTATCGCTGTTTCAACCATAATATCTATTTAAGACAGTTATCTCACGATTATACAAGCAATACCAGTCATGCTGAAAATAGTTTCAACATCTTTAGTTACTAATATATTCTAATAATTTACTTAAATCACTCAGTCATCTTATAAATCATAACCAAAACCAAATTACTTATCTCAACCAAATTTAGAATGACAATCCTTAGTGATTCACATTGGTCCTATCACTCAAAATTAAAACCCTGAACTTGATCTGTCAGAATGTACACTTATATTAACATACAGTATAAATATCCATAATTCTAGTATGACCTTCCTCATCCTGAGAATAACTACAGATCATTATCTCAATCCATTCTTAGTACTATTAATTTAGCAGTGTATATACCTCCTACATCAACCTCATACCCAAATTACCAAATTTAGATCAATCCAAATGTATTATTGACACAGCTAACCACCCCTTCCTTCCACGCCACTCAATCTTCTGGCATCTCTTCATTATATTCTTCAGACAGCTTCATCGTTCAAAATGGATTGCCCATGACAATGTCCCAACTTAAATGTCTCATCTGAGCAGCTACCATCTCTACCCCCCATTCTGTATTGTCCATTTGCCAATCAGTATACCAACAACATGAGAAATGTTGTATTTGAACAGATCTCTCTCCATCCTCACTCCTCGTGGACTCCTGTCCCACTCCCGAGAAAAAAAGGCATGAGAGAAAAGCAGTATATTGCTTCGATTGGCTGTTGTAGACCGGATGCAAGTAGAAGTGGTGCTGTACAGGAACGTCTTCAACGCCTCTGATGCTCATCTTCAGCCGGTTTAGTTTTTTTTTGGTATTTTTTTTTTACATTTACATTTAAGTCATTTAGCAGACACTCTTATCTAGAGCGACTTACAGTTAGTGAGTGCATACATAATTTTTTTCTTTTTCATACTGGCCCCCCGTGGGAATCGAACCCACAACCCTGGCGTTGCAAACGCCATGCTCTACCAACTGAGCTACATCCCTGCCGGCCATTCCCTCCCCTACCCTGGACGACACTGGGCCAATTGTGCGCCGCCCCATGGGTCTCCCGGTCGCAGCCGGCTACGACATCTCTAGGTTCACACCATTCTAGGTCGAATTATCCCTGCTATGCATCAAGACACCATCTCTATTTACCTCAAGAGAAGACAGAACGTAACAGTTTAGTTGAGTTCATTTCTAATCCAAGAAATACATATAAACATTGACTATATGACAAATTATTATGTTTTACCAATTATTCTTAATACCAATTTCTAATATACTCCCCTTATCACCCTATCAACTACACCGCAGATTCACAGGATCGGGAAGTTAGACCTCAATTTCTGTTAGGGAAAGCCTCCACAGACAGATAAATGAATGGTGTGAAAGTCAGGTGATTCTTGAAGATCTTGAAGTTCTTGGATGTTCTTGGAAGTCTGTCCCTCCGCCGAGGGAATCAGCCAGAGCACGTAGCTCATCAGTAGCATTCCCATTGCCATTGTATTCTGGCCAGCTCCATCATCCTCAGTTCCCTCATCTCTAGGTCATCGGTTTCCTCGTGGGCTCTGTTGCAGTGGTTTAGATGATACCAGGTCGATCTCCCCTCTATCCGTACAGCCGTTGGTGTAGCCTGGGTGATGATGTATGGTCCCTTTAGGTATGAACCTTCTTCCATCACTAGGGTCTCGGATCATACAGATTCCTTCTCCATTTATCAACATCGTTCTGTGGAGTGTGTCCTTCTAGCAGCATACCAATAGGGAAGTTGAGAGTAACTGCTGCAAAGACATACAGATACAGACACAAAAGAAAACAATACTCCGCAGTGGCGGTGCCATCTTCCTCCTCTGGGTTTGGAACACTCCTACAGTGGGACACATGGATGCAGGTATCTCTCTGCTACTTTCCCCTCCAACGAGGTAGCCAGCAACACCTAGTACTGACCTCCCCACCTTGGGTTTGTCCATCTCTTATTTCTGTAATCCTTTACCGCCAGTCTCCAGGGTGCAGACAAGGCTCATATTCTCCTGCTAGGTTGGGCGGAGAAGCCTTCACCCGTGGGAAGAAAGTCTTAAGAACATTGTTAGGTGAGACACCGTATGCTACTATACCCTGTCTTCTTATCAGTCAGGAGAAGCCTTGAGATTAGGAAGTGCTCATTCTAGCATCTTATATGTCACGAGTTTCAGAGACAGGCCTCCTCTACACCCTGCCTCCTACCACAAATAAACTTGCACCTAAAACATTTAATCTAACTCATAACACATGAATTACTACTGCTCATATTCTTAATACAGTTTGCATATTTACCAAAAAGCCCCATGCGACCAGTACTTCCCCCTTTGGACACATGACTCACAACGTGATTCATGCGTTCAAAAACAAAACAACAACATTGCCTGTTAAACCAAAATAATAAATGAAATTAAAATGACAACCTTTGATAATACCTTAACTTAATTGTATCCCATAAGGTAATTCAAGGAATAGTAAAATTGACTAGCGACAGGTGTCCCTCATTCAGGACTAGCTCTCTCACTCTGTCCTTGTCATGGTCCGAATGATATATAGGACTATTGCCAAATTATAAACTTCTTCATAATTATCAGTATTATAAATGACCCTCAACTCGGTGTAATAAATTACCTTAAATTCCTCATCCTATGTCTCTCGGTTTTCCAGTGTGGGTGATCAAATCACACTAGAAAGTCAGGACAGAGGTCAGAGGTCATTCAAACACTTCAAAAAGGTATTTCATTCTATAGTAGACTAATCATTAACAACAGTCAAAACATTTCATACATTTTATATCCCAAGTGTACAGTAAGTCCTCATTACATTTCTTCTCAAAAGAAATCACGTGTTTACCCACAACTCACTCAGAAAACGTATCATCTCTAACCCCTTAAAACCCCCTAAAATCAAAACAAAAACCCTATATAACCATCATACTAGGTGGGTTGTGTGTGGTTATTTGAAAAATCATACAGTAAAACAACAAACAAAAATGGCCAGGCCTTATTTCATTCGTTAGCTCCCTCTTATGACCTAATCCGGATATCTTCATACTTATCAAACTGCCTAATGTAACTAACACCTCTTCCCAAGACCACATACACGGGAACATCTGTAAAAGATAATGAAAGCCCTTTTCTCTTGGAAAATAAAGTTTACAAATTGTTAACATTTACTCTTAATCATCAACAAGCATGGCGACGATAATTTCACTGTCTTCCCTTAACTCAATTATGGAAAAAGTGACCTGCTCACAATGCGTCTCCTGTGTGATCATGGTGACTGGTACCCTGACTTCCTTTATCAACCCGGACCCTAATGGTCGACTATCAAATGCTCTGATGGGGCGTGGAATGGATAGGGGAACTAATGAAATGCCCTGGCGGCGTGCAAAAGTTTTATCCATAAAGTTCCCAGCTGCGCCTGAATCTACTAGCGCCTTACACTTGGGAACTCTCATGTAATCAGGAAAGTATATGGGTATGGTACAGTGCGCAGCAGAGGGCTCTGAACAAGTGTGGGTGCTCAATACCTGGGGTGATGCGAGAGTTCCCTGCCGGCCGCCTCCTGACCCAAAAGAGCGCTGACGACAACGTGTGGTGGAATGTCCCTTCATGCCTTCCGATTGGCACTGGCGCTGTCGTCCTCCGCTCTCTCTGTTCACGGCAACACCCAGCTCCATGGGCTCTGGATCCGCGTCGGTCGGGACGGGAACGGGCAGCCCTCCTCCAGGACGTCGTCTGGTTGCCAGCAGGTTGTCCAGATGAATGGCCATGTCCACCAGTTCGGTAAAAGACAAACTGGTGTCACTGCAGGCTAGCTCCCGTTGGACGTCCTCCTGTAGATGGCACTGGAGCTGGTTGATCAGGGCCTGCTCGTTCCACCCAGACCCTGCTGCCAGGATCCGGAACTCCAGCGCGAACTCCTGTACTGTCCTCGTCCCCTGCCTCAAGTGGACCAGCTGCTCACCCGCCTCTCGACCCTCGGGCGGGTGATTGAAAACCGCCCGATCCCTGTAGTTCTCCAACACGGCTCCTCCTTCTCTCCAAACCGCGTTGGCCCACTCCAGGGCTTTCCCCGAGAGGCAGGAAATGAGGACGGACACCTGCTCTCGATCTGATGGCGCCGGTCTGACACTGGAGCAGTACAGCTCCAGTTGGAGAAGGAATCCCTGACACACAGCCGGCGTCCCCATCGAATGCCCGAGGTCGGGATATCTGGATCCCTCCGGGTGCTGTGATGTAGGTGGCTGGATCCGGTTGTCCAGCTGGTCTCGACAGATCGGTTCCTCTTCTCTCCAGGCGTTGGACGACCTGAAGAACACGATCCATCGCTTCCCCCAAGCTGGCCAGCATCGTGGAATGCTCCTGGATCCTTGCCATGATTCCAGGTGTGCGGTCTTCTCCCGCTGACTCCATAGTGGGTGAGTGATTCTGTGATGAGGCGTAGTATAGAGGCTTGGGCCTTCAGCAAATGACTTGTGTGAGAATGATACTATGAAGACATAGAAGAGCCTTGTCTAGAATAACAGCCTGAGCTGCAAAATAGAAAGTAAATATGATTTAGGCTAGGCCTATTCCACTATCTAAATATGCCATGCTGTTGTGTGTTATTGAATGGCAATCATGTAACCTAATGAATCACACCTTTTCCAGTATCTGGGAGCAGGGACTGTAGGCCTTATATTAGGCATTTTGACTGTTGTATTTGAGAATTCCACTCTGAATGTAGGCTTGTTATAGCCTTTTGCGTTGCACAACCCCATCACGCAGAGGCTATATCCATATCAATAAATGAGACAAAACTAAATATTGATTAAGTCTTGGCTATAACCTGTCCTGAGTTTAATAGCCAAGGGGTCCCAAATGGTCAAGACGATCTATAACCTATTCTTATTGCCAGATCTGTTTTCCCTATCAGCCCCTGCATGTGCTCCTTCAACTATTTTGTTTAAAATGTATTTAGAGGCTATATTTAGAGGCCTGTGAGCTAGGGTTTCTTTTTAAGGGGAGGCCTATAATAAAAACGGTTATAAAATGTCACGGTTTCGGCCGAGGCTGCTCCTCTTCCTTGTTCGGGCAGGCTTCGGCGGTCGTCGTCTCCGGAGTACTAGCTGCCACCGTTCTATGTTTCATGTTCGTTTGGTTTTGTCTCTTTGTAACACCTGTCCCTTGTTTGTGTTTGATTATGTTCCCTATTTAGTTTCGTTTGTTTGGGTCAGGTGTTATGCGTGATTGTATTTTGTCAGCTTGCCACAGAGGAGTTTGTTCTCTCTCGTTTATTGTCATTTTCGAGAGTTCGCACTGCGTGCGCTTTTTTCTTGTTTTCCGCACTGTGTTTGTGCGTAATTGTTCGCGCCGCCCGGTTGGGTTGGCGACTCTTTACCTGTTTTTGGAATTACTAAAGTCTGTTGAAGTCATCCTGGTTCCTGCGCTTGATTCCCTACACTCATCCACACACAGCACTCTGACAGAATCACGCATCATTCCATGGAATCAGCAGGAGCGACCGCGCCAACAGCAGGTATGGAGGAACGTCTTCGTGGGCAGGAGGATCGGATTAACCAGGTCTGTCATGCCCTGGAGGGGGTGATGAACACTCTCCACCGATGGGAAACCAGCGGGGTACCCACGACCCCACCCACCGAACCATCCCCATCGGTCAGTCCTCCTGTCCCATCTCCGGAACCCAGTGGGATTCGGCTCTCGCTCCTGAGGGCGTACGACGGCTCCACTGCCGGGTGTCAAGGGTTCCTGCTGCAAGTGGAGCTCTACCTCGCCACCGTACACCCGGCGCCCTCGGGACACGAGAGCGTCTCAGCCCTCATCTCCTGTCTCACCGGCAAGGCGTTGGAGTGGGCCAACGCCGAATGGAGGAGAATGGACGCCGCTACCACTACCTATGCGGAGTTCTCCCGCCGCTTCCGTGCTGTGTTTGACCATCCACCAGAGGGGAAGGCGGCGGGGGAGCGTCTGTTCTACCTCCGACAGGGGATGAGGAGCGCCCAGGACTTTGCCTTGGAATTCCGGACTCTAGCGGCCGATGCAGGGTGGAATGAGCGGGCCCATATAGACCACTTCCGTTGCAGCCTCCGGGAGGAGCGTTGGCATGCAGGGACACCTCGTTGACCTTTGACCAACTTGTCGACATGGCCATTCGGCTGGATACCCTGCTCGCCACCCGTGGACGTCCCGGGTGGGGTTCGCCCATTCCACTCTCCAGCACCTCCGAGCCGAGCCCTATGGAGCTCGGGGGTGCTGGCGCTAGAGAACGGAGGAGTAGGAACCCGAGGGGGGCCGTTCCCTGCACTAACTGTGGCCGTGGAGGGCACACCGCGGCTAGGTGTTGGGGAGGGTCCCCCGGTGGAGGAGAAGGCAGGTCACGCATTGGGGGGTCCCCCCAGGTGAGTAGGCGCCCTACTTACCCAGAGCTTTCTGTCGTGCACCTAACCTTGCCTGTTTGTTTTCCACAGGTTGCACCTCGTTCCCAGCATAAGGCGCTGGTAGATTCAGGCGCAGCTGGGAATTTTGTAGATCGCCAGTTTTGTATAGAGTTAGGGATTCCCCTCCTTCCAGTTGATAAGCCTTTCCCTGTTCATGCCCTAGATAGCCGTCCGTTAGGGTCTGGGTTGATTAGGGAGGTCACAGCGCCCCTTCAAATGATGGCGCAGGAGGGTCATGAGGAGACGATTCAGCTCTATCTGATTGACTCTCCTGCGTATCCGGTAGTGCTGGGCCTTCCCTGGTTGATGACCCATGACCCTACTATTATGTGGCGAGAGAAAGCTCTTAAAGGGTGGTCTGCCCAGTGTGAGGGGCGGTGTCTGGGTGTTTCCATAGGGGCGACCTCGGTGGAAAGTCCGAATCTAATGACAGCACTGCATATTCCCCCGAGTATGAGGATTTGAAACTGGTGTTTAGTAAGACTAGGGCGGCGCAGCTGCCGCCTCATAGACGGGGGATTGTGCGATAGATCTCCAGTCAGGAGCAGCTCTCCCGCGGAGCCATGTGTATCCCTTGTCTCAAGAGGAGAGGAAGGCAATGGAGACGTACATCGCTGAGTCTCTGAGACAGGGATACATACGGGCCTCCACTTCACCCGCTTCCTCGAGTTTCTTTTTGTGAAGAAAAAGGATGGAGGTCTGCGCCCGTGTATTGATTACCGCGGTCTCAATCAGATTACGGTGAAGTACAGCTATCCACTTCCTCTGATTGCGACTATGACGGAGTCACTGCACGGTGCGCAGTTCTTTACAAAATTGGATCTCAGGAGCGCATATAACCTGGTGCGCATTAGAGAGGGCGATGAATGGAAGACAGCGTTTAGCACGACTTCCGGACACTACGAGTATCTAGTCATGCCATATGGGTTAATGAATGCTCCCTCAGTCTTCCAATCCTTCGTCGATGAGATTTTCCGGGACATGCAGGGACAGGGAGTAGTCGTGTACATCGACGACATTCTGGTGTACAGTCCTACCCGAGCAGAGCATGTAGCCCTGGTGCGCCGAGTATTGAGGAGGCTGTTGGAGCATGACCTATATGTCAAGGCAGAGAAATGTCTGTTTTTCCAGAAGTCGGTCTCCTTTCTGGGTTACCAGTTGTCTGCGTCAGGGGTGAAGATGGAGGTAGACCGGGTGTCAGCTGTGCGTAATTGGCAGACCCCAACCACTGTGAAGGAGGTGCAACAGTTCTTGGGTTTTGCGAATTATTACCGGAGGTTTATCCGGGGTTTTGGACAGGTGGCAGCTCCCATAACGTCTCTGTTAAAGGGGGGTCCGGTGCGCTTGCGGTGGTCAGCTGAGGCGGACAGGGCTTTTGGGAGACTGAAGGACCTGTTTACCTCGGCGCCGGTGTTGGCGCATCCGGATCCTCTTTACCGTTCCAGGTAGAGGTGGACGCGTCAGAGGCCGGTATAGGGGCCGTTCTTTCCCAACGTTCTGGCACTCCACCTAAACTCCGTCCCTGTGCGTTTTATTCTAAAAGCTCAGTCCGGGCGGAGCGGAATTATGACGTAGGAGACAGGGAGCTGTTAGCCGTGGTACAGGCCCTAAAGGTGTGGCGGCATTGGCTCGAGGGGGCTCAACACCCTTTCCTCATTCTAACTGACCATCGTAACCTGGAGTACATCCGGGCAGCTAGGAGACTGAATCCTCGCCAGGCCCGCTGGACTATGTTTCTAGCCCGGTTTGTGTTTAAAATCACATACATCCCTGGGTCCCAGAACGGGAAGGCAGATGCTCTGTCTCGGCGGTATGACGCGGAGGAGAGGTCCGTTGAGCCCACGCCCATACTACCAGAGTCTTGTCTGGTTGCACCGGTGGTGTGGGAGGTTGATGGCGAGATCGAGCGGGCGTTACGCACCGACCCAAGTCCTCCACAGTGTCCAGTGGGTCGGACGTACGTTCCGCTCGAGGTACGCGATCGCCTCATTTGTTGGGCTCATACGTCCCCCTCCTCTGGCCATCCAGGTATCGGCCGGACAGTGCACTGCCTTAGCACGAAGTACTGGTGGCCAACGTTAGCTAGGGATGTGAGGATTTATGTCTCCTCCTGTTCGGTGTGTGCCCAGTGTAAGGCGCCCAGACATTTGCCCAGGGGTAAGCTACAACCCCTGCCTATTCCACAACGACCCTGGTCCCACCTCTCGGTGGATTTTGTTACCGACCTTCCCCCTCACAGGGGAATACTACCATCCTGGTCGTTGTGGATCGGTTCTCGAAGGCCTGTCGTCTCCTTCCCATGCCGGGTCTACCCACTGCCCTACAGACCGCTGAGGCTCTGTTTACCCATGTCTTCCGGCATTACGGGGTACCCGAGGATATAGTGTCTGACCGAGGCCCCCAGTTCACCTCCAGAGTGTGGAGAGCGTTTATGGAACGGTTGGGGGTTTCGGTAAGCCTTACCTCGGGTTACCACCCGGAGAGTAATGGGCAGGTTGAACGTGTTAACCAGGAGGTGGGTAGGTTTCTGAGGTCTTATTGCCAGGGCCGGCCGGAGGAGTGGGCGAGATACGTTCCGTGGGCCGAAATGGCACAGAACTCTCTCCGCCACTCCTCCACCCAACTAACCCCTTTCCAGTGTGTGTTAGGGTACCAGCCGGTTCTGGCACCTTGGCACGAGAGCCAGATCGAGGCCCCTGCGGTGGATGAATGGGTACGGCGCTCGGAGGAAACATGGAACGCTGCCCACGTACATCTGCAGCGGGCCATCCGTCGGCAGAAAACGAGCGCCGATCTCCACCGCAGTGAGGGGCCTGTGTACGCACCTGGAGATCGAGTCTGGCTCTCGACCAGAAACCTGCCCCTCCGCCTGCCCTGCCGGAAGCTGGGTCGGCGGTTTGTGGGGCCATTCAAAGTCCTGAGGAGGTTGAACGAGGTGTGTTACAGGTTAGAACTGCCTATTGACTATAGGAATATTAACCCCTCGTTCCATGTGTCTCTCCTCAGGCCGGTGGTAGCTGGTCCACTCCAGGAGTATGAGATAGAGGAGACTCCTCCGCCCCGTTGGACATTGAGGGGGCTCCGGCGTACACCGTGAGGTCCATCCTTGATTCGAGACGCCGGATGGGGGGTCTTCAATATCTCGTGGAGTGGGAGGGGTACGGCCCGGAGGAGCGGTGCTGGGTGCCAAGGAGGGACATATTGGACCAGTCCCTGCTGACCGAGTTCCATCGGGGTCATCCTGCGCGCCCTGCTCCGCGTCGTCCGGGTCGTCCCCGAGCCCCGGGTCGGCGCACGGCTGGAGCCGCGCGTCAAGGGGGGTACTGTCACGGTTTCGGCCGAGGCTGCTCCTCTTCCTTGTTCGGGCAGGCTTCGGCGGTCGTCGTCTCCGGAGTACTAGCTGCCACCGTTCTATGTTTCATGTTCGTTTGGTTTTGTCTCTTTGTAACACCTGTCCCTTGTTTGTGTTTGATTATGTTCCCTATTTAGTTTCGTTTGTTTGGGTCAGGTGTTATGCGTGATTGTATTTTGGCAGCTTGCCACAGAGGAGTTTGTTCTCTCTCGTTTATTGTCATTTTCGAGAGTTCGCACTGCGTGCGCTTTTTTCTTGTTTTCCGCACTGTGTTTGTGCGTAATTGTTCGCGCCGCCCGGTTGGGTTGGCGACTCTTTACCTGTTTTTGGAATTACTAAAGTCTGTTGAAGTCATCCTGGTTCCTGCGCTTGATTCCCTACACTCATCCACACACAGCACTCTGACATAAAACACAAATAGAGTTCTAAAATCATCCCGTAAGACACAAGTACCTAGAATGATAGCCTAAATTGCAATGCCTACAAGTTGAAGGCATATTTTTTATTAGGCCTAAATTAAACATTGCATTATTAAAATTATAGGCTAAAGAACTTTGGAGAATTTAGATAATTTTGAATACACACATGGATTTCAATAAACAAATGGATAAGACTGTTCTATTCTCTTTGATTTAGTTCCTATTGCAACTCAGACAAATGACAGAATGGATGATATACTGACTGACTGACTGACTGAACTGAATGAAGGATTAATTAAATGTTCAAATATGTTGGAATGATGAGTTGCAAGCATCATGCATGCTCTGCACTTTATTTGGCTAGTAGGCAAACAGGCCTACATTAGGGTATAATGACTCTATGGCTGCATGCCTCCAGAAGGGCATCTTCTGAGGCGGAGGGGTGCTTTTACTAAGGTGCATGGTGCTGTGGTGCTGCATGGAGATCACAAGCTCTTCAACTGGGCAGCAGTGTCGCAATGGAGGGAATAGCCTATACGGAGACTACCTAAGACCACTGCAACATAGTTATTGTAAAGTGTGGGAATAAGCTTATGCCAGACTTGGCCTACGTTTAACCTTTCCCTTGTTAATTTCAAAGTCCATATGTTCATGACCCGATTCATATAAATCATGTCAAATTATTTTAAATTCATATTCCTACAGAATATGCTTTGGCAAGATTTTGAGTGATTAAATACATTTCAAAATATTCTAAAATAAAATATTTTGAGTGGCAAAGACTCCACTGGTCATACATTATTCATAGATTCTCCAAACATCGATTATTATTATATGTTTCATTATTCCTGGTATATACTACTGGCTATGATTGCAGACAGAGCTATATCTTGTGGAAGGATGAAATAGTATGAATAAATTAATCAAAATAACGTTTTGATTAATGTCTATGATTGCAGACAGAGCCCAGAGAATGGGATGGTGCAATATCGAATTAGTCATTTAAGTGATAATGCCCGAGAAGCCGTTGTTTGGAGGATATATTGGCACAGGTGTTTTCAGACCCGAGATGAGTTGTCAGGCCCGAGTCGGGACTATATCTTCCACAAGATATAGTCCCAACACAAATCTAGGGTTGCTACCCAAGCCGGCTGGTCGTTTGTTCTATCGGTTCGGTTGCTAGAGACTCGCGTCTCTAGCAACCGAACCGATAGAACAAACGACCAAGTCGTTCGTTCTAAATGTTCCATTGCCATACTGGCTGTCAACATTCTTATCCCTTGCTTGCTAGCTAACCAACTATGGCTAACTTACAGTCACGTCAAAAAGTGCAGCCAGAATATCAGCAAAGTAGCTGCATTTGCATTTGTTTTAAGCTGTTTTCTAGTGACATTTATTTAGATACATCCATAGCAATGAGCTAATGAGGCGCGATTTCTCCTGGCATAGAACATTTATTCACTTGTCAGGACACTGTTGTTCAGAGGAGCTAGCCAACAACACAGCTAATACAATCGCTTCAAACTGTAGCTGGAAAGACTGCAAACTAGATGCACTTCGTTTTGATTTACCTTTTTTCAATTGACATATCTTTGTATATATCATTTAAAATGATATCAGCTGATTAATGATTTAGACTGGCTGAGAAATGCTGCCTGCCTGTCTGTCTCGTCCCGACTCCCAACACATTACTATGAGACAGCTGGAGATCGAATTTGAATATTGAAACAATGTTGCAAATGTCGGAGAGACAGACAGAAAGGTTTATACAAATCTCCGCTATTGAAAAGTAAATGTTAGTGTAAAATAAATGTGAAATAACGTTTTACAGTGGAGATCAAGTTTATAAAGTGCCTGGCTGGGCTGATGAGACAGTGGATTGCACAGTCAGATAAATAAATAGTAAATAGGCATTTTAAGGTCATAGATTTAGCTGGTGGTAACTTGTGGAATAGACACCGGCTGGAATGAGGTTTTAACCAATCAGCATTCACGATTGATAAGGTGCATGCATGGGGATGTCCACGTCACCCAGAAATATACCCATGCTGTAGTGATACACCTAGCGGACTGAAACTTCACTGTTGTAGGCATAATACAGCTAGTTCTATCTAGACTTGCACTGGCAAACAAATCCATTACATTAGCTACTGTGGTATCTGATGAATTTATGACTTTGCTAATGGTTTCAAATGGTTTTAGAGGATGTTGACTCAGCTTAAGGGGAGCATCTGGGGAGTAGTTCTATAGGGGCACCCTAAAGCCGAGGAAGTCTGTTAGGTGGAGTCCTGGGATTGGTCTGTAGGGAACACCCATATCAGGTTACATAGGATGAATACAAGGGTTAAAACAGAGGACGGGGAGAATAACATATTACAGATTTGGGTCGTTGTTCTCCAGATATCGGCAGATATCTGTAAATTGACAGCTGGAATACTTTGATATAAATAAACCTTTATAATCAAAGTACAGTGTCAGCGGAATTCTTGTTTCACAGCATCTCAGCATAGTTTTCTCGACACCACACTACCTAAATGTAAAGTAAACTCAACTGAGGAGTAATAGCGAGTGGAGACTTTTCATTTGAAAACATGCCGGCTACCTCTTTCCGGTTTCCCTGACTTCAGGATTTTTTATACAGTGTTATGCTTGTTGGCGTAGCACTCCTTACAGGCCGTTTGGTGTATGTTTTTTTTTGTTGGTGAGATGAAACTGCCAAAACTCTGAAAGGTATTATTGTACGTCAGAATTGTAACACAAGATTTGTTCTAGCCTAAAATGTTAGTCCGTAATCGTAACATGGTGTTTGTATGTTCACCGATGAAATTTCACGGTTATGTTTTATGTCTCACTCATGGCTTTTCTTACGATCCTAACAATTTACGTATGGATTTTCTTACGATCCTAACGATATGTACGTTCAACCTTTTGGCAGCTATCTGGCTCCATAGTTTTGGATCGATCGAGATACCAAGGAGATCTGTCTGAAGTCTCTATGAAAATCATAGATGTGTTAGATGAGGTGGCGTTGGTGAAAATATCAAGATGTATTCATTTTTTTATTTGTTTGTATGTCCAAGGAGCAGAAGGAGCGTGCTTTGCACCTGAAAAAGATATTGGATTGGAATGTGTCGTGTGGATCTGTGAAGCAGGGCACCTATCAAGGGGGTTATCTCTGGAGTGGCTCTAGAAGTGAGTGCAAAGGATGTAACTGAAGAAGTAGATGTAGTGGTTGATGCACGCTGACTGACCCGTATGGTGATGGAGTGAGGAAGACCATTCCATCCATTATTTTGTTCTTTGAAGAAGAGTCTCTCTCTTCGTACGTATATTTGGGTTATGTGAGATATCCTGTAAGAGCCTTCATGCCCAAACCCTTGCAGTGTGATAAATGTAAACTATTTGGACGTGTGTCAAGTGTATGTAGACGGGAGGCATATTGTATGTCAGTTGAGGCGAAGTGATGCAATTGTGGTGGCGAGCATGCACCAGAACTCATGAAGTGCCCTGTTAGGGTGAAGGAGACCCAGGTGGCAAGAATAAGGGCTGTCCAGCATGTCTCCTATCCGGAGGTGGTGAGAATGGAAGAAGGAAGTAACGTTGAAGACCATGGTAGTTGGATTAGAAACATCATTAAATGTAACTCACCAACAGGATCCTTACATGTTGCACATTTAAAAAGGTGGACTTTGTATAATTGATTGCAGGGGCGCAACTTTCACTATGGACGGGAAAACATATGGAAAAATCTCTAATGTTACAGGCTTCACTGTCATGGTGCACACCGGTTTCTTCATCCCGTTCCCACCCACACCTGCTGGGCTTCTGTCCGACTCCCACCCGCTACTGTAAGAACTGGTCCCAAACCCAACCTCAGTCCAGTAATGCTATTTTAGGCGTATGTGATGCGCTCTATAGGCAATATCAAAAACATAAAAAAATAATGTAAGAAATTGGTTAAATTACCATAGATTATATGTTTTTACAGGGCTATATCAGCCAATATGCACTTTATCTTGAGCTATTTTTAGAGCCTACCTTTTAGGAGTGGGAAGATTTTCAGACGGAGAAATAATGGGTGATCAATATTTAGGCCTATTTCTAGGCAATATAGTAAACTATAGCCTAATCATAGGCCTATTA
This sequence comes from Coregonus clupeaformis, assembly GCF_020615455.1. NCBI lineage: Eukaryota > Metazoa > Chordata > Actinopteri > Salmoniformes > Salmonidae > Coregonus > Coregonus clupeaformis. The sequence goes on from NW_025534242.1 coordinate 156,058, forward strand.
AGGAAGTACTTTTCCTTGGAAAGATAACTGCCCCGTGCTTCTTCGCCCATGCATAGGCTATAGCCTACTCTATTTAATTGAGGCCACACGTGCACCTAATCTCGCAGGTATGGCTACTGAACTGGAAGCAGCAAGAATGATGACAGCAACATGTTTTCAATAGTCCTATAGGATATAGCCTACCTTTTAGGAGGACGATTTGCAGGCAGAGACAAATAGATGGGTAATCAATACTTATTGATAATGAGAAGGTGCAATGCTCGCTCACCATAGTAGCCTAACCTATTCAGACCTAAGTATTCAGACCCCCTGACTTTTTCCACATTTGTTATGTTACAGCCTTATTCTAAAATGGATACAATTTTTTTCCCCTCATCAATCTACACACAATACCCCATAATGACGAAGTGAAACAGGTTTGTAGATTTTTTTGTGCTAATTTATCGAAATAAAAACATCAGAAATAGCTTTTTTACATAAGTATTAAAACAATTCAAGATGGGATGGAAATTGTGTTGGGATTGAGTAGAGTTATTGACTAGACTGGTGTGGGTTAGGCGTGCAGGCGGCTCGGGCTGGCTGATCAGACTGGCAGAAATTTTATATAGAGGATGTCTTAATAAAGACAATCAAAAGTCTTTGTATTTTTTCAAGAGTTGTTCATTTGTTAGGCGATTGGTTAAAGGTGCAACAGAATATTTATTATTGAATTACCTTTGATCTAGTTCAGTCTTATTATTCACTTACCTAGCTTGATGACTGTGGTCATTTTTGCTTAATTTTTGTTCTAAATGGAGACGGCATATTGGATTGTGTAAAAAGGCGTAAAATGACCTTTAAATGCCCATCAGAATTCTGGGGGAGGACCCCCATACAGGTTATGATCCCACCACTTATAAAACCAAAGTGGCACCCCTGGTTTATTGCATTGGATTTAAAATGCACAGTACAAACAAAGAAGAAATCTGAGAAAATAGGCATCAATTGTGAGTGCAGCTGAACGTTTTGGGGGATTTTACAGCAGAGGCATTACAAGGAATCCTGTCGATATATGTTCCGTCCACACAGGCCCCTGATCCTATGTAGGGATGTGATTTGGATTATCACTGAAGGGGTGGGGCATTTTGGGATTAATTAAATGTTTGTATTGTGCGACTGTATTTCCCCGGCCCTGGCCCCCCTTTCACGAAATGGATTTCTTTTTTTTCGTTCACTACCCGTACAGTAGGTGGCAGCAATTCAAAAATAGGTGTAGTCTACCATAAACCTTAAAGAAGAAGAAAACAACAGCAGCCTATCTGTACTGTTGTTGCCGACAACATTTCATGTCAAATAAAGAAACAGTAGATTCCTTAATGAATTGGGTAAGTCTGGTTTTAACGTTATAGGTCTGCTGTGCTGTATAAAATTTATAGGTTTAGTTTTCATCATCTTTGATCCTCCACATTCCTGTGCTCGTTTTAAACGGCTGGATAAAAAAAAACCCTGACGGTAAAACTTGTTTGGATTAAATTTTTACTTCAACAAAGTAGCCTACTACTATTCATGTTTAGGAATCTGTGACTATGACCTAATTATCTCTCCTTTCTCCCAAAGTGTTCACATGTTCACATCACTTCACTGATTTCGAACACATTATCCATTATTTGACCAGATACTCAAGTGGCCGCTCTAACAAAGAAAATACATGTCTTCAAAAATGGAAGGCATCGGGGAAGAGGCAAGATCAGGTGGGACCATTATAGCCAATGAGAGGGCAGATATGCGTGTTTCCACTAGTTGACACAAAGTCAAACGTCTATATCGCAGTGCTTAATTTGTATTTCGGGAGGCACGAGAGGGGTAGTTATCCGAGGTGCTCTGAGGTACCGGAACACATTGAGAAAAGAAAGTGTCAAACACAACGTAGCAGCGCAGCAGAAAGAGTAAACAGCTAAGTAGCCTACTATCTATGGTGGTGAAACTGACAGCACTCTCCAAGGTGCTGATTAATTCAAAGCATTTTAAATGTCACTGCAGTATGCCCACATAGTTGAGTATACTTACGGGGCTTACACAAGTCAGAATGTCTTATAGGCTAATTTTCTAGACATCCATGTACAGCAACATTTTTAGACAACACTGCAGAAACCCGCCATATGCATATCCACACATACTCAGCTGTGGGGCTTACATACCCAAATTTCAAATAATTTTCAAGACATCAATGTAGCTGTAGAACAAATATCGGAATATAACTTCAAATAAAATAAATAAATGTAGGCTACATCAGAACACACATATCAGAATATATAGGCCTCATGCCTATGTGATAATATGAAGGACATATTCAGATTACCTTCACAGAACAAGTTTGTAAATAAAAAATAAAGTCCTACCTTAGTTTTCAAAACCTCCCACAATGACTCTCCCCATGTCAAGTCCATTTAACTCCTGAGAGTACATTTCTTGCTCAAAGCCATGAGCGGGCCTGTGGCTGTGACGTTTAGCCTCCTTCTAAGGCTGTTCTGAAGACTCTGGCTGTAGTGTCTATTTTTTCATTTTGAGTGTTAACTATAACCTGGGTGTCCTCTTTAGCCTTGTCTACAAGGCTTTCTGCCACCAAATGTGCCTTGGTTGGAGCATGTTCAAAAACCTTTTTTCTGTGGTCTCTTTGTTGTTTTGTTGTTTTACGTCTGAGGCAGAGGATGTTACTGTACATTCCACCCACTCTTTTGCTAGATTAATCCCTCCAGTCGTTTCTAGACCCAAGCTCCCTACCTTTTTGCATGTTTTACAGCCCAACTTTGAATTATAAATGACAAGCCAGGGGTTAAACGTTTGCTTGTTCTTAACCTGCAAATTGCACCAGCTCCGAGCACTTTGTCAGTGGATTAACTATCCCCCTACCCCCAGCTCCCCATCTCTAGTGGAGGTGCCTGTGCCGGTGGTGATGCTGAACTGGCAGAATTAGCAGCGCTGCTAGCTAAGGCATCGCCACCAGGAACAGTTTGCCCCTCACTCCTCTCCTCAGGCACTGACAGTTCTCTGGCTGGTTCTGGGTTCGATTCACCATCTTTCTCTTTTTGGACTTCAAAAATGTAATCAAACTCAATTGCCTTTTCTTATCCCGTTTTTTATTTGGCTTTCCCACGATTCAAATTCAGTAGGGAGACGACTAGCCTAGACTACATTTCATGAATATGTAGGGACCTCTTAACTAGCTGACCACCACTACCAACACCTGTGTCAAGATCAGTTACTTACCCCACCGGCCCTCCCCATAACCTCTATGTACAATTAAGAGAGCAGGTCTGGAATCAGTGTGGCAGGATAGGATGATTACACAGAAAGATCACGGCGCTTTTACATGGTCTTTCTGGGGGGCGGGAGAAATAACGAGGAGGCAACTTGACTTAACAATTAATAAATCATGCTGCGAGAGGTACCAGGTCCTTGCAAATAGTTGCCAGAACAAACGAAGTCAAATCTGATAGGTGCCTGATGCTGTTCCGGAAGGATCCGGCTAAAATTAAGCTCTGCTATATCGTATTTTTATTTATTTAGGGTTAAGCATAAAGTTAGAAGTGTGGTTAAGGTTAGGTTTAAGATCACATTTTAATAAGATCAATTGTAGAAATGGGCGTGGTTTGGCTTTGTTTGTGGTAACTAGTGACAACCAGGCACTTCTCACAAAGTTTTTTTCTCTCAAAGTTGCCGAGATGTCACGTGTCGTACTTTTACCAATACACTCCTAACAACCTAATCGTTACAAAATTTATATTTGATCAAATAAGCCAGAAGCCAGATTTTGGGCCCAGTTATCCCTCTCGCTTCTCCTATTCCTCTGTGTTTGATAGGAAATGACTGGTATAAGAATTATGGTGGAAACTAGCCCATGCCTCCACCAATCCAATGCTCTTAGATCTGTGGGTTGTAGTGAACGATTGAACATTTCAGGTAAAAGGACATATTCGAGGGATGCACCCAAATCAATCCGAGGTTTAGACAAAATGTATAAAATATTATTTTTAATGTTAATCTATGTAGAATACTTCTTGCCGCCAACAGGACAAATCTAGTCAGTCCCCCTCCACCCTCCAGGAGTCCCCAGGTCGACCGCCTCCTGGTACTTTACTGCTGGGTCTGGTCGACTGCAGGAAAACACCGGGGCAGAGTGGAACTGAGAGAGGAGAAGTGGAACATGGAGATTTGATTTCATTAAGTAAGAACCATGGCGTGTGGATTAGACTAAAGTCTGCTTCCGTAACAATTCATTGATTCATTATATATTGATGAAAATATCTGGTCATTCCACTCAAATTTGAGAAGTGTAACTTGGTCAAAAACAACTTTTGATTTCACCTAATTTTAACGTTCTGTCATAAAAAGCACATGGTCAACTCATAAAAAACATGTTTTCCCATTTCTAGAGGTTAAATACTATAGTAAGTGTCCATGTTGACCGTAACAGGGGACTACTGAAAACAACAAAAACCCTAGTTTACATTGGTAAAATAGTCCTTTAAATCAGCCGCAAATTCGCTTATGACAGGGATAATGGAAGCTAGGTTTATGCCACAGGGAGTGGCAACTGAATGCAATTTTCACAAAAATATGTAATTGTTAAAATATTTCTACCATGTCAATTTTTGGGTAAAAGGGTTCAATTGCTCAGTTTTCCACCACAAAACACCAGAGATTTGACAAAAGATTAGAACCAGCTCACCTGCTTTTACGCTATGATTTGACTATTAGATATTCAATGTTTCTTTTGCAAAACAAAATAAGGAATAGTTTCACCATATTAAAACTAGAGTTCAGTTCATGTAACAGGGTTGACCTTAAAATGAGGGAGAGATGTAAATATGTCACTAATAACATTCATAATAATGTTCAGAAATGACTTTGTCAAAGCAACAAAATAACTAGTGCTTTACAATGAGTATGTTTACATGTACACTCATAATTTGACATTAAACTAGTTATGGCAGTAGGCTGAGTATGGCTTTAGTCATGTAAACACCTTACTCTGCTTATCTTAATTGGCTTAAGGTGACAATCGAAGCAACGCTGTTAAAAACACCTGCTTTTCTGATCAAGCTTTCGAATTGTTAGGACACATAAACGCCTTAATCAGATTGAGGCATATTTAATCTGTGCATGTTCAGCACGAGCAGCACTAGCGTCCTTATTTTGTGCGAGTGCAGTGAGTTCAGGAAAAACTGAAAGTATGCATCTTAGAAATAGTTTTCACATACAAACTTTATATATACCGAAATCGGAATCAAATATGCTTATCAAAAAATAACATGGTCGCTGTGATAGTACGTTTATTTTGATTGGCAATTTTCTTCATTTATTAAAGTCCCATCAGGTAGCCTGATTTCAGATGTACATGCTATTCATTATCTTTGTTTCACAGGGGACAGCCCTAACCATTGCTCTCTCAGTGGGAGGGGCTTATCATCTGGGGAGCCTCAACAACAACATGATGCTGACAAGACGTCTCTCCAGAAGAGTCTCTCCAGATCAGAACGTCTCAATAAACACCAGCAGAGACTTATAGGGAAGAAACCCCACCACCGCTGCTCTGACTGTGGGAAGACTTTTGCTCAACTGAGAAAATGTATAATTCACCAACGGATTCACACTGGAGAGAAGCCTTATAGCTGTGATCAATATGGGAAGATCAATAAATCAAGAGACCTGACTATACACCAGCGCATACACACAGGAGAGAAGCCTTATTGCTGTGATCAGTGTGGGAAGAGCTTCAATCAATCACGAGACCTGACTATACACCAGCGGATACACACAGGAGAGAAGCCTTATAGCTGTGATCAGTGTGGGAAGAGCTTCAATCAATCAGGACACCTGACTATACACCAACGCATACACACAGGAGAGAAGCCTTATAGCTGTGATCAGTGTGGAAAGAGCTTCAATCAATCAGGACACCTGACTACACACCAACGCATACACACAGGAGAGAAGCCTTATAGCTGTGATTGGTGTGGGAAGAGCTTCATTTATTCAGGACAACTGACTATACACCAACGCATACACACAGGAGAGAAGCCATATAGCTGTGATCAGTGTGTGAAGAGCTTCATTCATTCAGGACACCTGACTACACACCAACGCATACACACAGGAGAGAAGCCTTATAGCTGTGATCAGTGTGGGAAGAGCTTCAATCAATCAGGACACCTGACTACACACCAACGCATACACACAGGAGAGAAGCCTTATAGCTGTGATCAGTGTGGGAAGGGCTTCAATGATTCAGGACAACTGACTACACACCAACGCATACACACAGGAGAGAAGCCTTATAGCTGTGATCAGTGTGTGAAGAGCTTCAGTCATTCAGGATCCCTGACTAAACACAAGCACATACACATAGGAGAGAAGCCTTATAGCTGTAATCAGTGTGGGAAGAGCTTCAGGAAATCAGGACACCTGACTACACACCAACGCATACACACAGGAGAGAAGCCTTATAGCTGTGATCAGTGTGGGAAGAGCTTCAGGAAATCAGGACACCTGACTACACACCATCGCATACACACAGGAGAGAAGCCTTATTGCTGTGATCAGTGTGGGAAGAGCTTCAGGAAATCAGGACACCTGACTACACACCAACGCATACACACAGGAGAGAAGCCTTATAGCTGTGATCATTGTGGGAAGAGCTTCAGGAAATCAGAACACCTGACTACACACCAACGCATACACACAGGAGAGAAGCCTTATAGCTGTGATCAGTGTGGGAAGAGGTTCAGGAATTCAGGACATCTGACTACACACCAACGCATACACACAGGAGAGAAGCCTTATAGCTGTGGTCAGTGTGGGAAGAGCTTCAATCAATCAGGTTACCTGATTACACACCAACGCATACACACTGGAGAGAAACCTTACTCCTGTCTATGTGGAAAGAGCTTTGCTCATTCTGGGTCACTGAAAAAACACCAGAAAGCACAAATGTGTTGTGATTTAACTCCCTCCTCTCCGGCACAGGTTCCAGATCCCTAAATAAAGTTTAAATACATGACTCTTTACAATATGTTTTCTATCTCCCATTCTCTTAACAGTTTACTGAGTCTGATTACCATGGTAACTTGTGTAGCATAATATGCAGCTCTGGATCCAAATGTATCAAGCGTCTTGGAGTAGGAGTGTTGTGGGGTGGGGGATGTTGAGGTGGGTGGGGGTTTTCAAAACGGTATCTTATTTCATTAACTTCTATTATCCATTAAATAATGTAGAATAATGTTTCAACAATAGTAGGTGTATATTAATGTGTGAGGAAAATAGCCTTGAAATGTGCATCTTGTCTCATACAATCATTGGTTCCTGTAGGTGCTGGGTAAAGATTTGAGGGGGAGACGGTCATGTCCCCCTCATAACTTTTGGCAGAATGCCCAGAATATGTTCTATAAGTTAAGATAGGAGATGGTGCCAGTCATATGAAGGAACCAACTGTTAATTATGAATTAATTATTAATAATGAATAATGTAAATCATGCTAATATAATTTGTCTGTGTAAGCAGTATATAAGAGAACTAACGGGACTGCCCCGAAAGAGCTCCCGACTGACGTTTACTATGGTGCATTAAGTTTGTTGGAACCTCTCCAGCTTGCTGATAATATATAATTATTCATTTAATTTTGGCTTTGAGTCCCTGGTGGTAATTTCCACAACACGTATTCAATACAAAAATAAATTAAATCCATTATCTTACATGAAGGAGATGTGTCACACTGCATGATGCAAATGGTGGTCTCACCAGATACTGACTACCTTTTTTTTAAGGTATCTGTGACCAACAGATGCATATCTGTCTTCCCAATCATGTGAAATCCATAGATTATTGTCTAATTCATTTATTTCAATTGACTGATTTCTTTGAATGAACTGTAACTCAGTAAAATCTTAGAAATGGTTGCATGTTGTGTTTATATTTTTGTTGAGTGCAAGAATAATTGAAGAAACTAATGAATAAATGAATGGGCCTACTATTGTTTTAGGTGTTCTGTGTCAGAACTGTTTCAACGTGACTTACATCCATCAGAGTATCTGTGCTATGAAGGGCTCAACAGTGGAACTGCCCTGCACATATCAACATCCAAGTTATCATGTTGTCTCAGAACCAAACTGGTAAATCCAAGAGAAATGTAATGAGGTGCCTAAAATCCTGAGCTCGGTGCCAGAGAATACAGGTCATGCAGAGTACCTTGGGACTAAAGAGAAAGACTGCACCCTGAGAATCACAGGCCTGAGAGAGAGCGATTCAGCTGAGTACAAGTTCAGATTTAAAACACAGTATGCAGAATGTGGGTACAGCTTCCCTGGTACAACTGACTGTCACAGGTAATATATCATATCTAATTGTAATAATTCATTAGAATCATTCAGACCTGCAGGTGAAGGTGTCTTCCTCCACAGAGGAAAAGTAGAGAACGCTGACCTGTAGCACCACCTGTCTTCTGACCGACAACCCCAACCCCACCTACATCTGGTTCAAGAACGGACAACATCTCCATGACCCTACTTCCCAACAATACTCCTGGAATAGAGAGAGAAGGGAGGAAAGTGTAGTCACAAGGCTGAGACTGGGACACACAAGGCTCAATAGTACATTGCAATTGGTGGGAAACATCCTACTGGGATGTGTGATCATTGTCAGGAGGAGCTGGAGACAGTGGAACAGTCCCAGAAATATGTGAGGGAAAGGGAGCGATTGTTATTCATTTTGAGGAGGAATGAATAACAGTTGAGAACAAGTTCTCATTTACAACTGCGACCTGGCCAAGAAAAAGCAAAGCAGTGCGATAAAAAACAACAACACAGTTTCATATGGGGTAAACAAAACATAAAGTCAAAAATACAACAGAAAAGATATATACAGTGTGTGCAAATGTAGCAAGTTATGGAGGTAAGGCAATAAATAGGCCATAGTGCAAAATAATTGCAATTTAGTATTAACACTGGAATGATAGATGTGCAAGGGATGATGTGCAAATAGAGATACTGGGGTGCAAATGAGCAAAATAAATAACAACATGGGGATTAGGTAGTTGAGTGGGCTAATTTCAGATTGGCTGTGTACAGGTGCAGTGATCGGTAAGGTGCTCTGACAACTGATGCTTAAAGTTAGTGAGGGAGATAAGAGTCTCCAGCTTCAGAGATTTTTGCTGTTCGTTCCAGTCATTGGCAGCAGAGAACTGGAAGGAATGGCGGCCAAAAGAGGTGTTGGCTTTGGGGATGACCAGTGAGATATACCTGCTGGAGCGCATACTACGGGTGGGTGTTGCTATGGTGACCAATGAGCTAAGATAAGGTGGGGATTTGCCTAGCAGTGATTTATAGATGACCTGGAGCCAGTGGGTTTGGCGACGAATATGTAGTGAGGACCAGCTAACAAGAGCGTACAGGTCACAGTGGTGGGTAGTATATGGGGCTTTGGTGACAAAATGGGGTAATGGGGTTGAAGAGCCAGGATTAAGTGAACTGCTGGGGAAATCTTCAGGGGATATAGTATTTAATTACGTATTTCGTTTCCTAACGGAGACAAGAATATTGGGCAGGATTTAGACCTACACTGTCTCTGGTCCACACTCCAGTTCAGTTGGTGGTGGTACTGCACCTTAAAGTTGGTTGCCAACCACCATATAAAATCCACAGAAGAAGAAAAAGAAGAGAGAATAGAGAGAGAGAGACAGACCACTGTGACTGACCAAAACTTAAGGAAAGCTTTGACTATGTACAGACTCAGTGAGCATAGCCTTGCTATTGAGAAAGGCCGCCGTAGGCAGACCTGGCTCTCAAGAGAAGACAGGCTATGTGCACAATGCCCACAAAAGGAGGTGTAAACTGAGCTGCAATGACCATATTAGAGAGACATATTCAGATTACACAGACCCACAAAGAAATCGAAAACAAACCCAATTTTGATAAACTCCCATATACACTGCTCAAAAAAATTAAGGGAACACTAAAATAACACATCCTAGATCTGAATTAATGAAATAATCTTATTAAATACTTTTTTCTTTACATAGTTGAATGTGCTGACAACAAAATCACACAAAAATTATCAATGGAAATCAAATGTATCAACCCATGGAGGTCTGGATTTGGAGTCACCCTCAAAATTAAAGTGGAAAACCACACTACAGGCTGATCCAACTTTGATGTAATGTCCTTAAAACAAGTCAAAATGAGGCTCAGTAGTGTGTGTGGCCTCCACGTGCCTGTATGACCTCCCTACAATGCCTGGGCATGCTCCTGATGAGGTGGCGGATGGTCTCCTGAGGGATCTTCTCCCAGACCTGGACTAAAGCATCCGCCAACTCCTGGACAGTCTGTGGTGCAACGTGGCGTTGGTGGATGGAGCGAGACATGATGTCCCAGATGTGCTCAATTGGATTCAGGTCTGGGGAACGGGCGGGCCATTCCATAGCATCAATGCCTTCCTCTTGCAGGAACTGCTGACACACTCCAGCCACATGAGGTCTAGCATTGTCTTGCATTAGGAGGAACCCAGGGCCAACCGCACCAGCATATGGTCTCACAAGGGGTCTGAGGATCTCATCTCGGTACCTAATGGCAGTCAGGCTACCTCTGGCGAGCACATGGAGGGCTGTGCGGCCCCCCAAAGAAATGCCACCCCACACCATGACTGACCCACCGCCAAACCGGTCATGCTGGAGGATGTTGCAGGCAGCAGAACGTTCTCCACGGCGTCTCCAGACTCTGTCACGTCTGTCACGTGCTCAGTGTGAACCTGCTTTCATCTGTGAAGAGCACAGGGCGCCAGTGGCGAATTTGCCAATCTTGGTGTTCTCTGGCAAAAGCCAAATATCCTGCACGGTGTTGGGCTGTAAGCACAACCCCCACCTGTGGACGTCGGGCCCTCATACCACCCTCATGGAGTCTGTTTCTGACCGTTTGAGCAGACACATGCACATTTGTGGCCTGCTGGAGGTCATTTTGTAGGGCTCTGGCAGTGCTCCTCCTGCTCCTCCTTGCACAAAGGCGGAGGTAGCAGTCCTGCTGCTGGGTTGTTGCCCTCCTACGGCCTCCTCCACGTCTCCTGATGTTCTGGCCTGTCTCCTGGTAGTGCCTCCATGCTCTGGACACTACGCTGACAGACACAGCAAACCTTCTTGCCACAGCTCGCATTGATGTGCCATCCTGGATGAGCTGCACTACCTGAGCCACTTGTATGGGTTGTAGACTCCGTCTCATGCTACCACTAGAGTGAAAGCACCGCCAGCATTCAAAAGTGACCAAAACATCAGCCAGGAAGCATAGGAACTGAGAAGTGGTCTGTGGTCACCACCTGCAAAACCAGTCCTTTATTGGGGGTGTCTTGCTAATTGCCTATAATTTCCACCTGTTGTCTATTCCATTTGCACAACAGCATGTGAAATGTATTGTCAATCAGTGTTGCTTCCTAAGTGGACAGTTTGATTTCACAGAAGTGTGATTGACTTGGAGTTACATTGTGTTGTTTAAGTGTTCCCTTTATTTTTTTGAGCAGTGTATATTGGGTAAAATACCACAGTGTGCCATCACAGCAGCAAGATTTGTGACCTGTTGCCACAAGAAAAGGGCATTTGTCAGAAAATGAACTAGCAGCCAGTTGTTGTTGTCCATGGTGGAATCATATCCAACCCACAGACTCCTGAAGCTTATGTTATGTCCCCACATGAGCTCCCGAGTCTAGCTAACATGACGTTAGCTAGCGTCGCGAATTAGCATTTCGCTTCCTAGCTAAGCTGTTTCATGACAAAACGGATTATATGAATCAAACACTGTAGCTAGCTGGCAAGCCATCCTCGGTGACAATGTTATTGTGGAGCAGTAATGTCAGATTTGTGTTTTAATTTTATGTTAACTATAATTGAAGTTGATGTTAACTACTGGTTTCAGATCTGAAGCAAGATAAATTACCCGCCATGTTTTGGGTTTTGTTAAGGGTCAGAGTGACGTCAAGCACTTAAGAAAGCACAACCAATCATCCGAATTCTGCCATCTTTATGCACTTTAGTCATTCATTGATTAATTATATATTGATGAAAATATCTGGGTAGTTCCACCCATTTTTAAAAGTGTAACTTGGTAAAAAAAACAACGTAATTTTAACATTCTGTAATAAAAATCACATGTTGAACTTCATACAAAACACGTCTTCCCATCTCAAGACATTGAATAACATTTTTACTATACTAAGTGCCTATGTGCCAAATAAAGTAACATGGTTGAACATAACAGGGGACTACTGAAAACACAACCATCAGATTACATGGGTAAAATCGTTTTTTTAATCAGCCATAAAACTGCTTGTGATAGGGGGAATCGAAGGTTGTTTTGTGAAATAGGGAGTGGCAATTGAATGCAATCTTCACCAAAAAATGTAATTGTTAAAACATTTCTGGCATGTCTATGTATGGGTGAAAGGGTTGACTTGCTCAGTTTTCCACCACAAAACAGCAGTAAATTGACAAAAAGAGTAGATCCAGCTCACCTGCTTTTACTCTATGATTTGACTTACAGTGGGGAAAAAAAGTATTTAGTCAGCCACCAATTGTGCAAGTTCTCCCACTTAAAAAGATGAGAGAGGCCTGTAATTTTCATCATAGGAGCACGTCAACTATGATAGACAAAATGAGGAAAAAAAATCCAGAAAATCACATTGTAGGATTTTTAATGAATTTATTTGCAAATTATGGTGGAAAATAAGTATTTGGTCAATAACAAAAGTTTCTCAATACTTACTATATAACATATATACCCTTTGTTGGAAATGACACAGGTCAAACGTTTTCTGTATGTCTTCACAAGGTTTTCACACACTGTTGCTGGTATTTTGGCCCATTCCTCCATGCAGATCTCCTCTAGAGCAGTGATGTTTTGGGGCTGTCGCTGGGCAACACAGACTTTCAACTCCCTCCAAAGATTTTCTATGGGGTTGAGATCTGGAGACTGGCTAGGCCACTCCAGGACCTTGAAATGCTTCTTACGAAGCCACTCCTTCGTTGCCCGGGCGGTGTGTTTGGGATCATTGTCATGCTGAAAGACCCAGCCACGTTTCATCTTCAATGCCCTTGCTGATGGAAGGAGGTTTTCACTCAAAATCTCACGATACATGGCCCCATTCATTCTTTCCTTTACACTAATCAGTCGTCCTGGTCCCTTTGCAGAATAACAGCCCCAAAGCATGATGTTTCCACCCCCATGCTTCACAGTAGGTATGGTGTTCTTTGGATGCAACTCAGCATTCTTTGTCCTCCAAATACGACGAGTTGAGTTTTTACCAAAAAGTTCTATTTTGGTTTCATCTGACCATATGACATTCTCCCAATCCTCTTCTGGATCATCCAAATGCACTCTAGCAAACTTCAGACGGGCCTGGACATGTACTGGCTTAAGCAGGGGGACACGTCTGGCACTGCAGGATTTGAGTCCCTGGCGGCATAGTGTGTTACAGATGGTAGGCTTTGTTACTTTGGTCCCAGCTCTCTGCAGGTCATTCACTAGGTCCCCCTGTGTGGTTCTGGGATTTTTGCTCAGCGTTCTTGTGATCATTTTGACCCCACGGAGTGAGATCTTGCGTGGAGCCCCAGATCGAGGGAGATTATCAGTGGTCTTGTATGTCTTCCATTTCCTAATAATTGCTCCCACAGTTGATTTCTTCAAACCAAGCTGCTTACCTATTGCAGATTCAGTCTTCCCAGCCTGGTGCAGGTCTACAATTTAGTTTCTGGTGTCCTTTGACAGCTCTTTGGTCTTGGCCATAGTGGAGTTTGGAGTGTGACTGTTTGAGGTTGTGGACAGGTGTCTTTTATACTGATAACAAGTTCAAACAGGTGCCATTAATACAGGTAACGGGTGGAGGACAGAGGAGCCTCTTAAAGAAGAAGTTACAGGTCTGTGAGAGCCAGAAATCTTGCTTGTTTGTAGATGACCAAATACTTATTTTCCACCATAATTTGCAAATAAATTCATAAAAAATCCTACAATGTGATTTTCTGGATTTTTTTTTCTCATTTTGTCTGTCATAGTTGACGTGTACCTATGATGAAAATTACAGGCCTCTCTCATCTTTTTAAGTGGGAGAACTTGCACAATTGGTGGCTGACTAAATACTTTTTTTCCCCACTGTATATGCTCAATGTTTATTTTGAAAACATGTTTTTTTAAGGAATAGTTACAAAATATTAAAACGAGAGTTCAGTTCATGTAATAGGATTGACCTTAAAATGAGGGACAGACGTAAATGAATCACAAATCACATTCATAGAAATCTTCAGTGACTGAAACCAGACTGTTGCTCTTTGCCTCCCTCCTTAGGAGCCATGAAATGAACAATAACATGTTTTGACAGAATGTAAACTTTCTGCACTCCCCCTTGTCTCACTAAGAAACTTTACATACACTTAGTTCCTATCCTCCCTCCATTGATCCCAACATATACATTCCTTATAATGGAACATAATCAATAAGTTCTAGTATGATAACATGAATAGGTATATTTCAAGCTAGAATCCAACACATGCACATAATTTGACATTAAACCAATTATGGCAGTAGGTTGAGCATGGCATTAGTCATGTAAACATCTTACTCTACTTATCTTAATTGACTTAAGGTGACAATCGAAGTAACGCTGTTAAAACCACCTGGTTTTCTGAGCAATCTTTAGAATTATTAGGACACTTAAATGCCTTGATCAGATTCATAGAGGCATATTTAATCTGTGCTAGCACGAGCAACGCAAGCTTCCTTCTTTTGCGCGAGTGCAGTTAGTTTGGGAAATAGTTTTCGCATATAAACTTTATATTTCCGAATTCTGAATCAAATATGCTTCTCAAAAATAACATGGTCACTGTGGTAGTACGTTTTTTTTTATTGCCAATTTTCAGCATGTATCAAAGTCCCATCAGGTAGCCTGATTTCAGATGTCCATGCTATTCAATATCTTTGTTTCACAGGGGAGAGCCCTAACCGTTGCTCTCTCAGTGGGAGGGGCTTATCATCTGGGGAGCCTCAACAACATCATGATGCTGACAAGACAGAGAAGAGTCTCTCCAGATGGGAACATTTCAATAAACACCAGCAGAGATGTACAGGAAAGAAACCTCACCACTGCTCTTTTGACTGTGCGAAGAGTTTTGCTAAACATAGGGAATTGATCATTTACCAGTGGATTCACATTGGAGAGAAACCGTACTGCTGCTCTCAGTGTGGGACGAGTTTCGATGCGTCTGAAACCATAAAATCTCAGAGATATCATACAGGGGAGAGGTCTTACCCCGGCTTTGATTGTGGGAAGGTCTTCAGTCAGGAGCCCTGACTGCATAATGTTTCACCAATACTAGGGTTGTACTGATGTATTAATTTGATTACTAAATGAAATCCATGATCTGCTCAACAACATCTGTTTGTCACTTCATTAATATGTTGTTTTTTATATGGACCAGAGACCTGTTCTAGAATAAGTTTGCTCCAAAAAGATCTAGACATATTTATTGTAAAACCCTTTACCAGATTTTAGTGCAGCTGATGGGCCATACAGTGAGGGAAAAAGGTATTTGATCCCCTGCTGATTTTGTACGTTTGCCCACTGACAAAGAAATGATCAGTCAATAATTTTAATGGTAGGTTTATTTGAACAGTGAGATACAGAATAACAACAAAAAAATCCAGAAAAACGCATGTCAAAAATGTTATGAATTGATTTGCATTTTAATGAGGGAAATAAGTATTTGACCCCTTCTAAATCAGAAAGATTTCTGGCTCCAAGGTGTCATTTATACAGGTAACGAGCTGATATTAGGAGCACACTCTTAAAGGGAGTGCTCCTACTCTCAGCTTGTTACCTGTATAAAAGACACCTGTCCACAGAAGCAATCAATCAATCAGATTCCAAACTCTCTACCATGGCCAAGACCAAAGAGCTCTCCAAAGATGTCAGGGACAAGATTGTAGACCTACACAAGGCTGGAATGGGCTACAAGACCATCGCCAAGCAGCTTGGTGAGAAGGTGACAACAGTTGGTGCGATTATTCGCAAATGGAAGAAACACAAAAGACCTGTAAATTTCCCCCAGCCTGGGGCTCCATGAAAGATCTCACCTCGTGGAGTTGCAATGATCATGAGAACGGTGAGGAATCAGCCCAGAACTACACGGGAGGATCTTGTCAATGATCTCAAGGCAGCTGGGACCATAGTCACCAAGAAAACAATTGGTAACACACTACGCCGTGAAGGAATGAAATCCTGCAGCGCCCGCAAGGTCCCCCTGCTCAAGAAAGCACATATACAGGCCCGTCTGAAGTTTGCCAATGAACATCTGAATGATTCAGAGGAAAACTGGGTGAAAGTGTTGTGGTCAGATGAGACCAAATTCGAGCTCTTTGGCATCAACTCAACTTGCCGTGTTTGGAGGAGGAGGAATGCTGCATATGACCCCAAGAACACCATCCCCACCGTCAAACATGGAGGTGGAAACATTATGCTTTGGGGGTGTTTTTCTGCTAAGGGGATAGGACAACTTCACCGCATCAAAGGGACGATGGACGGGGCCATGTACCGTCAAATCTTGGGTGAGAACCTCCTTCCCTCAGCCAGGGCATTGAAAATGGGTTGTGGATGGGTATTCCAGCATGACAATGACCCAAAACACACGGCCAAGGCAACAAAGGAGTGGCTCAAGAAGAAGCACATTAGGGTCCTGGAGTGTCTCCAGACCTTAATCCCATAGAAAATCTGTGGAGGGAGCTGAAGGTTCGAGTTGCCAAACATCAGGCTCGAAACCTTAATGACTTGGAGAAGATCTGCAAAGAGGAGTGGGACAAAATCCCTCCTGAGATGTGTGCAAACCTGGTGGTCAACTACAAGAAACGTCTGACCTCTGTTATTGCCAACAAGGGTTTTGCCACCAAGTACTAAGTCATGTTTTGCAGAGGGGTCAAATACTTATTTCCCTCATTAAAATGCAAATCAATTTATAAAATGTTTGACATGTGTTTTTCTGGATTTTGTTGTTGTTATTCTGTCTCTCACTGTTCAAAAAAACCTACCATTAAAATTATAGACTGATCATGTCTTTGTCAGTGGGAAAACGTATAAAATCAGCAGGGGATCAAATACTTTTTTCCCTCACTGTACATAAGTACAGAAGAATGCAGCTATAGGAATTGTAGTTGTGGTTCTCATCCTCTGTCTCTCTGGCTTCATGTGGTTCAGGTGAGCATCTTTCTAAGACTTATCTTTCACTTTATCATTTTTATTTGTTACTAACTTGATAGTTATTAAATGATTTATTCATTCATTTGTGTGAAAAACATGAAGAAAACCCCCAAAACGTTAGTTAAACCTGTAGTCAGCACACAGACATTGTGTCAATGTTACAATCAAGTAACGTTAGTTAGCTAACATTCGAGGGTTGACTGTTCTCAAATATTTGTGCAGTGTAAAAATAAAATGTTGGTAATTAGTGTAGTCTGACTACTGCAGTAGGCTACTGCTTGTCCATGTGGTAGCTAACAGCAGAAACCCAGACGAGAGAAACGTGAAAGCATCCAGGCAGCAGAGATGAGCTTGTCATTAGCTAGCGAACGTTAGCTATATTGTAGCTATAAAGCATTATGTTTACTGTTATTTTGAAATTACATGTTTATTTTATTGTATACAAGTTATATACATTGATAAAAGGGGGTTAGTTATAAGTACAGTATATTTGGCTGTAGCTTAGTTTAGTTTTTGACCAGGGAATTACTTTTGAATTAGGTTTGATTCACAAGTTGCAAAGACTTGCATAAATAGCTCTTTGTCATATCTGTGCTGGTAGTGTACAGCAGTTGCCATTATAGAAGCAGTGAAAAAACCGGAACCAGTAATTCCCAGACATCCCCTCACTAGAGAAAGGCCTGTTGAGATACTCCCTCTTTGCTCATCTGTTCCAAGTGGCTGTCAGGTTAAAGTAGATGATAGCAGACAACAGGAGTCTTAGTGAAAGGGGGTGTTGTTTAACGTTATTTTGACATTACTCGACTTTTACAGATCACGTAAAATGTTATCCAGGAAATGTCTGCATATTCTGCGGTATTTAAATATATGTTTGATTGCTCTGGTCTAGGAGTGCATCAATTGGAGCCTTGAGACTGGAATTCTCTCCCGGCAACCCCCTAATCCTTATCTGAACACTGTGACAACAAAGTAACTCTATATGGTTGAGGCAGCGATGCCAGACTCCCCTGGTGCGAGGAGTACGTGGAAGTAACTTTAGACAAAGATTCGGTTGGAGAGCCTCGTAAATGGCATCCCTTGAGAAAGCAAGAACAAGATGTATGTCAGGAGAAGTGCAGTATTATCATAAGGAGACGTATATTGGAGGGAAAAAGAGAGGCAGAGGAGATCTAAGAGAGAGAGGGAAGAAGATTGTAAGCTTGAGTGGGTTAAAAATGGCGGGAAAAAGGGAGAAGGTTTGTTAAAGAAGAATGGTAGGAAATGTAAGCAAAGTGGGCTGAAGACAAGAGGAGAAATGGAAGTGAATGAGGGTGAAGTATCGGAGGTGGTTGGTGTGGTGAAGTACTCAGATCCCAAGGCTTGCACCGAGGGTCAGGATAAAGATGAGTCTGTGACAGTAGGAGTAAAGTTTTTGGAAAAAATGGACCATTGTCTTTTGGCTGATCCATTTGTGGTTTCAGGGTGGGTGAAAACAGATTTGGGTACAGTGGAATCGGTGAGGGTAATCAGAAGTGATCTAGTGATAATTGTTTGTGTTTCTGCTGGTCAGAGGGAGAAGGCGCTCTGAGTTAAACAAATGGGGGCAAGAAATGTGAATTGTTTCGCTCTCAAGAAAAGGGCACCATTGAAAGGAGTGATTACTGGGGTAGCAGTAAATGTAAAAGTTGACCAACTGAAGGGGAAGATTCCCGGTGTTTGTGATGCTCATCGTTTGGTGCGACACAAACAGGGTGGCGAGAGTGGGGAAACAGAAGAGTCATTGTCTGTTCTTTTGAGTTTTGAAGTTGAGTCTTTGCCCGACAAACTGAAGTTAGGATATACAGTGGCTTGCGAAAGAATTCACCCCCTTGGCATTTTTCCTATTTTGTTGCCTTACAACCTGGAATTAAAATTGATTTTTGGGGAGTTTGTATCATTTGATTTACACAACATGCCTACCACTTTGAAGATGCAAAATATTTTTTATTGTTAAACAAACAAAAAATAAGCGTGCATAACTATTCACTGGTTCGTGTGTTTTGGTTTGTTGTGGTGCCATATTCTTTCCATTTTTTAATAATGGATTTAATGGTGCTCCGTGGGATGTTCAAAGTTTCGGATATGTTTTTATAACCCAACCCTGATCTGTACTTCTTCACAACTTTGTCCCTGACCTGTTTGGAGAGCTCCTTGCTCTTCATGGTGCCGCTTGCTTGGTGGTGCCCCTTGCTTAGTGGTGTTGCAGACTCTGGGGCCTTTCAGAACAGGTGTGTATATATACTGAGATCATGTGACAGATCATGTGACACTTAGATTGCACACAGGTGGACTTTAGTTAACTAATTATGTGACTTCGGAAGGTAATTGGTTGCACCAGATCTTATTTAGGGGCTTCATAGCAAAGGGGGTGAATACATATGCACGCACCACTTTTCCGTATTGTATTTTTTAGAATGTTTTGAAACAAGTTATTTTTTTCATTAAACTTCCCCAATTTGGACTATTTTGTGTATGTCCATTACATGAACTCAAAATAAAAATCAATTTTTAGGAAAAACGCCAAGGGGGATGAATACTTTCGCAAGGCACTGTATAAGTTATCCTGTACGAGCTTATGTGCCGAATACATTACGTTGTTACAGGTTTCAAACTTATGGGCATGTGGCAGCAGTGTGTAGGTGGGAGGTTCCAAGGTGTGAGAAGTGTGCAGAAGGGCATGAGACAAAGGAATGTGGAGCATTGGGGAAAGTAGTGCTATGTGCCAAATGTAGGGGTGGCCATGGGGCTGGGGATCAGAAATGTCCTGTGCGAGAGAGGCAGGTTGAGGTTTCCAGGGTAAGAGTAGTGCAGAAGTTGTCATATGCTGAGGCAGTGAAGAAAGTAGAGGAAGATGGGTCAAGGGGGAGGAGTGGTGAGAGTAGTAGATCTGTACCAGCACAGAGAGATAGGTCAACAAGTGATATATGTATGAGTAAGATTGGATTTTTAGCATTTATAGTAATGGTTATCAACCCGCTCCTCCGCACACTCCACTGGCTTCCAGTTGAAGCCCGCATCTGCTACAAGACCATGGTGCTTGCCTACGGGCTGTGAGGGGAACGGCATCTCCTTACCTTCAGGCTCTGATCAGTCCCTACACCCAAACGAGGGCATTGCGTTCATCCACCTCTGGCCTGCTGGCCCCCCTACCTCTGCGGAAGCACAGTTCCCGCTCAGCCCAGTCAAAACTGTTCGCTGCTCTGGCACCCCAATGGTGGAACAAGCTCCCTCACGACGCCAGGACAGCGGAGTCACTCACTACCTTCCGGAGACACTTGAAACCCCACCTCTTTAAGGAATACCTGGGATAGGATAAAAGTAGGTCAGTTTGTGGTCTGTGGTGATGTTGTTGATCTCTGTTACCACGTCAACCAACCTCCCTACAGCTGGAGGGATCCTCCTGTACCCTAACACCCTGAGAGAGAAGGATCAGTTTCTCACATCATTGGTTTCAGCATGGCTTGTCCTTAGATAGGAAAGGACATCACAAGCTTGAGCTGGGTCACTCCGGACACACTCACACCATTGCAACACCACGCAAACCAGCATCGTCGTCATCATCATCAAAACATTTTCAGTCGGAACACTTGAAAGAAGAGGAGTGTGAGTTATCATAGCTTGAACCTAACACACACAGAGTACACACATGGAAACACAGTTTGCTCAAACGCAAACATACATGCGTGTGCATGCACAGACACACACCCCCACACACATGATTCACACTGGGTTACTCAGTAAAACTGAAAAGGTCATCTGGTTGGCTTGTTTTCATCCTGCAGTTATTTTATTAATCCACTAGTGGTCTCTCTACACCTGACTCAAAACACCTCAACTACAGTCTATTAATCCACTAGTGGTCTCCCTACACCTGACTCAAAACACCACAACTATATTCTATTAATCCACTAGTGGTCAATCAACACCTGACTCAAAACACCACAACTACAGTCTATTAATCCACTAGTGGTCTCCCTACACCTGACTCAAAACACCACAACTACAGTCTATTAATCCACTAGTGGTCACCCTACACCTGACTCAAAACACCACAACTACAGTATATTAATCCACTAGTGCTCTCTCTACATCTGACTCAAAACACCACAACTACAGTCTATTAATCCACTAGTGGTCTCCCTACACCTGACTCAAAACACCACAACTACAGTATATTAATCCACTAGTGGTCTCCCTACACCTGACTCAAAACACCACAACTACAGTCTATTAATCCACTTGTAGACTCCCTATACCTGACTCAAAACACCACAACTACAGTCCATTAATCCACAAGTGGTCTCCCTACACCTGACTCAAAACACCACAACTACAGTCTATTAATCCACTAGTGGTCTCCCTACACCTGACTCAAAAAACCACAACTACAGTTTTTTTATCCACTAGTGGATGGTTAGCTAGAATGCTAGCCATGACACTCACAGAGACGTCCTTGCAAAACTGACCACATAGCGCACCTGGGCGGCCCCGCTAGGGGGAGCCCTTGAGTGCATGTTGAACTAGATGCGGAAGTTGAATGAGCGAGACGTCTGCATCTACCTCAGAGTTATAGCTGCCTTTCCGGTAAGCTAGCCTATAATAACCATGCTATAGTTAGCCTAACCATTCCCGGTACGCTAGCCTAAATAACCACAATATAGATAGCCTAACCATTCCCGGTAAGCTAGCCTAAATAACCATGACATAGTTATCCTCACCATTCCTGGTACGCTAGCCTATATTAGTCCTGAGTGGCGCAGTGGTCTAAGGCACTGCATCGCAGTGCTAACTGTGCCACTAGATCCTGGTTCGAATCCAGGCTCTGTCGCAGCCGGCCGCGACCGGGAGACTCATGGGCGGCGCACAATTGGCCAAGCGTCGTCCAAGGTAGGGGAGGGAATGGCCGGCAGGGATGTAGCTCAGTTGATAGAGCATGGCATTTGCAACGCCAGGGTTTTTGGGTTAGTTTCCCATGGGGGGCCAGTATTTAAAAAAAAATGTATTCACTAACTGTAAGTCGCTCTGGATAAGAGCGTCTGCTAAATGACTAAAATGTAAAATGTAATAATAACCACGATACAGGCCCTATACACTGGTACAGGACTAATGATGATACTAGTCTATAATAACCACAATACAGACCCTATACACCGGTACAGGACTAATGATGATACTAGTCTATAATAACCACAATACAGGCCCTTTACACCGGTACAGGACTAATGATGATACTAGTCTATAATAACCACGATACAGGCCCTATACACCGGTACAGGACTAATGATGATACTAGTCTATAATAATCACGATACAGACCCTATACACCGGTACAGGACTAATGATGATACTAGTCTATAATAACCACAATACAGGCCCTATACACCGGTACAGGACTAATGATGATACTAGACTATAATAACCACGATACAGGCCCTATACACCGGTACAGGACTAATGATGATACTAGTCTATAATAACCACAATACAGGCCCTATACACTGGTACAGGACTAATGATGATACTAGTCTATAATAACCACAATACAGGCCCTATACACCGGTACAGGACTAATGATGATACTAGTCTATAATAACCACGATACAGGCCCTATACACTGGTACAGGACTAATGATGATACTAGTCTATAATAACCACGATACAGGCCCTATACACCGGTACGGGCCTAATGATGATACTAGTCTATAATAACCACGATACAGGCCCTATACACCGGTACAGGACTAATGATGATACTAGTCTATAATAACCACTATACAGGCCCTATACACCGGTACAGGACTAATGATGATACTAGTCTATAATAACCACGATACAGGCCCTATACACCGGTACAGGACTAATGATGATACTAGTCTATAATAACCACAATACAGTCCCTTTAGACAGGTACAAATATAAAAAAGCTGTATAAAAGCAATCTCAAAGGTCAGCTTCAGGTGGTCCTCTAATGAATTGGATGGTCTCACTCAGGATCGGCGCTTGGCAGTTGCAGGAATAAACTTTGAAGCCAACGTCCTCCTCTTCCTCTGCCAAAGGAGGTGAATCTAAAAAGTCCTCCTCCTCTTCTTGCCTTGCAACCTTCACAATATCCAAGTCGGTCGCCAGTGGGATGACAGGGATCGAAGCTCTCAACGTTACCAGCCGCTCCATTGTCAGCCGTCTCCTAACCGCATCTAAAGCCTGTCTCCTCTGTGCTCTGTTGAGCTCTATGTGTGAGTCCATGTGCCGGTCCAGCCTGCTGAAATGTGTGGAGCATCCCGTCACTGGACACAGCTCCTGCCTGATATTTACATGGCCCGACTGCGAATGACAAAGGAGTACCCTCTCCTCCGGGTTCCTCACATTGTGTGCCAGCCACGTATCCATGTATCCATTGTGGTTGGAGTCCTGGGTCTCTTCAAGGGAGGCCCGGGTCCTCTGGAGGGTGGCCCCATTACGTCAAAAAGAACAATATGCTACAGGTAACTATACTTACACCCCTGAGAACGTGTGCCATATTCCATCACTCTGAGTCAAACGGATCAAGAGATATAAATATGTGCTTGTTGTAGCGCCACCGTGTGGTCGATCTGAATGTGCTTAGATATGTTGAGTCTTGACAGTATTTGGAACATGTGTATCAATATCCATGTCTGATTTATAAGCGTATATCTGCCACACCACGCCCAAATGAATGCTGATTGGTCAGTAGCGGCCATTTTGTTATATCCACAATAATGGCATTATTTAGTGCATGTAGCTGTACTCTCCTTTACTTTTAGCCAAGAGAGACTGGCATGCATAGTATTGATATTAGCCCTCGGATTACGGTAAAGAGAATGACTATAACTGCTTAAGCATCCTGTTTTGAATTCATGACGAAATAACTGCATCAAATCGTATTCGTCACATGCACCAAATACAACTGGTGTAGACGTTACCGTGAAATGCTTGCTTATGAGCCAAGAGTTGAAAAATGTAATAGTAACACAAAAGGAATAAAATACACAAGATGGAGCTTTATACAGGGAGTACCGTACAGCCTTAGCCTGATTATGCAACCATTTGGATCAGTTATGGGTCTATTCTCCACAGTTTACAAGGTCCAGAAAGGTACATTTGCAGGCTACTCATATGGTGGACTTTGATCACACCATCGCGCTCTCTCCCTTTCCTTTCAAATTCACAGCCAGGGGCTTATTTATTACTGAAACCGTTTATAACCAAACAGCAAACAGAGCAAAATTAGAGTTTCTATTGGACAAATTCAGGTAGGTTCCTCCCCGTCTCATTTGCTTCCGATTAAGAAACATTTAGCAACAGAATCAACGGAATGAATATGCCACAGTTCTTTTGGTTTCTTTATTTTACATTCAGCAAGCAAGACCAAGCTGTAGTAGTAAACAAAAAAGCTCAAAATAAGTGTTGCTTTTCCTGGGACTTGTCATAATGAGTGAACCAAGGCGCAGCGTGATATGAGTACATACTTTAATAGGTACTTTACAAATACAACAAAAACAACAAAACGATACGTGAAGTCCTCGGTCATACACAAACCTACACGGAACAAGATCCCACAAACACAAATGCCCAAACGGCTGCCTAAGTGTGGTTCCCAATCAGAGACAACAAGCAACAGCTGATTCTCGTTGCCTCTGATTGAGAACCACCCCGGCCAACATAGAAACACAATGAACTAGATCCTGAACATAGAAACACAAAACATAGACTCTACACACCCTGGCTCAACATAACAGAGTCCCCAGAGCCAGGGTGTGACAGTGCCCCCCCCCAAAGGCGCGGACTGCGACCGCGCCAAACATAAACCGAACAGGGGAGGGCCGGGTGGGCATTCCTCCTCGGAGGTGGATCCGGCTCCGGGCGTGACCACCACCCTCTAATAACCCCCCCGTAGTGCCCCTGGTCTGGTCTGGCCCCGCTGGCTGGAGCTGGACTGGACATCGGTGGAGCGGCTTGCTTAGGCTCCGGTGTGGAGCAGCTGACCGGTACCTGACCAGGCACCGGTGAACCGGGCACGGGCTGTGCCGGACTGACGACACGCACCCCAGGCTTGGTGCGGGAAGCAGTAATGGGCCGGACCGGGCTGACGACGCGCACCCCTGGCTTGGTGCGGGGAGCAGGAACGGGCCGGACCGGGCTGACGACGCACACCACAGGCTTGGTGCGGGGAGCAGGAATGGGCCGGACCGGGCTGACGACGCGCACCCCTGGCTTGGTGCGGGGAGCAGGAACGGGCCGGACCGGGCTGACGATGCGCACCACAGGCTTGGTGCGGGAAGCAGGAATGGGCTGGGCCGGGCTGGCGACGCGCACCACAGGCTTGGTGCGGGGAGCAGGAACAGGCCGGGCCGGGCTGGAAACGCGCACCATTGGCTTGCTGCGAGGGGCAGGAACAGGACGGGCCGGGCTGGCGACGCGCACCATTGGCTTGGTGCGAGGGGCAGGAACAGGCCGGGTCGGGCTGGCGACGCGCACCATTGGCTTGGTGCGAGGGGCAGGAACAGGCCGGGTCGGGCTGGCGACGCGCACCATAGGCTTGGTGCGAGGGGCAGGAACAGGCCGGACCGGGCTGGCGACGCGCATCACAGGCTTGGTGCGAGGGGCAGGAACAGGCCGGACCGCACTGGGAACACACACCACTGGCCTTATACGGGGATCAGGAACGGGCCGGACCGGACTGGCAACACACTTCAGTACCTCTCGCCGTGCCTCTACACTTTCCCTCCCTCTAATCACCAATGGCTCCCGTAACCCGGTGGCCTTCTCTCCTCGTCCACAAACTCGCCCTTTATCTGCCTCCAGCAGCCCCGTCGCCCATGCCATGTGCCCCCCCCTAAAAATGTATTGGGGTTGCCTCTCGCCTGTCCGACGACGACACTGTTGGCGCCGTACCTCCTCTCTCTCCAGGGCTTTAACCCTTGCCCATGGTCCTCTGCCCTCGAACATGTCCTCCCAGGACCACCATTGGCCCATCGCCAACTTCTCCAGCTCCCTACCCGGCGTTTGCTCCGAAACACGCTGCTTGGTCCAGTTATGGTGGGATCTTCTGTCACGATCGTTGAAAGGAGTGGACCAATGCGCAGCGTGATAAGCGAACATACTTTTATTTAGATTCACCACACGAACAAAAACAACAAAATGATACGTGAAGTCCTCGGTCATACACAAACCTACACGGAACAAGATCCCACAAACACAAATGCCCAAACGGCTGCCTAAGTATGGTTCCCAATCAGAGACAACAAGCAACAGCTGATTCTCGTTGCCTCTGATTGAGAACCACCCCGGCCAACATAGAAACACAATGAACTAGATCCTGAACATAGAAACACAAACCATAGACTCTACACACCCTGGCTCAACATAACAGAGTCCCCAGAGCCAGGGCGTGACAGGACTCCAAGAGCTAAAGAGTAATTATTAGGAATAATTAACAATATGAAATGACAGGCAGCCTAGGATAAACATAACACTAGAAAAAGGAGACTGTTGGTAGAAACTACTCCAAAACCCGATTTAATCCATTAACTTTTTTCCACATTGAGGAACCATCTCCTTTCGACTTCAAAATTCCATTTAACTTCTCTAGACTCTCTTCAGCGGACAGAGACTGCAAAGAAACCCTTAAATTATTGTGAAGATAGATTTTTTTCATGAGCTGTGGTCCTGGCATAATTGTGTGACGCCATCAGGGCAGGATTAATGCAGGGCCTTACCGGGGCTGAAGCCCCTGGGCCCAGGCCCGTGGGTGGCCAAAGAGGCAACAAAACATGTACAATAATAAAGCTATTTACACATATACACAGTACTAGTCAAAAGTTTAGACACACCTACTAATTCCAGGATTTTTCTTTATTGAAACTATTTTCTACATTGTGGAATAATAGTGAAGACATCAAAACTATGAAATAACACATATGGAATCATGTAATAACCAAAAAAGTGTTAAACAAATCAAAATATATTTTATATTTGAGATTCTTCAAAGTAGCCACCCTTTGCCTGGATGACAGCTTTGCACTCAGGAGCCCACTCTCATTGTAAACAGCCTGCTGCTGCTTGCTGCCGCTTTGCTAATCGTTGTAACGTATACACCGGGAGTCAGAAAGCAGGTGCAGACGGTGAGTTTTAATACTGAACCGATACAAAAGAACAAACATGGGAAGCGTATTGAACGTGAGAGGAAAACCAATAACACCTAAGGACTGATGACAACAGAGGGCTAAATAAAAAGGAAGTAATCAGGGAAGTGATGAAGTCCAGGTGTGCCTAATGATGAGGCACAGGTGTACGTAATGAGGGTTGCCAGGTGTGCGTAATGATGGGTTGCCAGGACCGGTGGTTAGTAGACCGGCGACGTCGAGCGTTGGAGAGGGGGAGCGGAAGTAGACGTGGCAATCGTCAGATTGGGGGAGGAGAAGAGGTAGGAGGCCTACATGGGTAACTGGGGGGCCATGCCTTGATGGGTAACTGATTAAGAAAAAATAAACAAATAAACTGCATAATAAGTAAATGTGTCTGGTCAATTGTGTGTCAGGGGCTGGGCCCAAGCACAAGAGGCAAAACAATATAATAGAAAGTATGTATTTTCTTCCCTCTTTTTAAAATGATTTTATCCAACCACAGGAGCTCACTCTCAATGTTCAAAATACACCAGAGAGCATCATTTAGCCACAGAGGACCAATAGTTTCAAATAAATAACTGTGATTTAAGTTTACATTTTATCACAAGCACATACAATGTAACTGCCGAGCCCTTTCCCAACAATGCAGAGTTAAAAAGTAAGAAAGAAATTAGCTAAGGAAAATATTAACACAATAAAATAACAATAACGAGGCTATTTACCGAGTCAATGTGCAGGGGTACAAGGTAGTTTAGGTAATTGTGGTAATATGTACATGTAGGTAGGGGTAAAAGTGACTTGACAATCAGCACGTGTGTAATGTTGAGATGGAATTATCAATCAGTAAAGCAGAAGCCAAGGGGTTAATAAGAACAGTGGTTAAAAACAAATGGTAAGACTTGTGGAACAAGGAGAGAAAGGGAAGACACGTGTATAAGATCCAGGAAAAGGTGGGGGCAGGGAGGTCCTCAGGCCGAGAGAGAAGAGAGGAAAGTGTAGTCACAAGGCTGAGACTGGGACACACAAGGCTCAATAGTACATTGAAACTGGTGGGGAAATATCAGACTGGGAGGTGTGATCATTGTCAGGAGGAGCTGGAGACAGTGGAACAGTGCCAGAAATATGTGAGGGAAAGGGAGCGATTGTTATTCGTTTTGAGGAGTAATGGGGTTGAAGAGTCAGGATTAAGTGAACTGCTTGGGAAATCTTCAGGGGATGTAATATTTAAAGATGTATTTCGTTTCCTTAGTGAGATGAGAATATTGGATAGGATTTAGACCTTCACTGTCTCTGGTCCACACTCCAGTCCAGTTGGTGGCGGTATTGCACCTTAAAGTTGGTTACCAACAACTAAAGAAAATGCACAGAAGATACAACCCATATTTATGTTGATTTATTTTCCCTTTTGTACATAATATGACATTTGAAATGTCTTTATTATTTTGGAACTTTTCTAATTTTAATGTTTACTGTTCATTTTCTTAATGTTTAATTCACTTTTGTTTATTATCTATTTCACTTGCTTTGGCAATGTGAACATATGTTTCCCATACCAATAAAGCCCTTTGAATTGACATTTAATTGAGAGGAAGAGTTGGAGAGAGAGAGAGAGAGATCTTCTGCACAGATCTTCTGCACAGATTCTGCATAGGTGTTCCAAAAAAGGTCCAGTCGCCAGGACCACAAATACAAAATACCACCTAGACACCATTGCCCTAGAGCACACAGAAAACTATACATACCTTGGCCTAAACATCAGCGCCACAGGTAACTTCCACAAAGCTGTGAATGATCTGAGAGACAAGGCAAGAAGGGCCTTCTATGCCATCAAAAGGAACATAAAATTCGACATACCAATTAGGATCTGGCAAAAAATACTTGAATCAGTTATAGAACCCATTGCCCTTTATGGTTGTGAGGTCTGGAGTCTGCTCACCAACCAAGAATTCAAAAAATGGGGCAAACACCAAATTGAGACTCTGCATGCAGAATTCTGCAAAAATATCCTCCATGTACAATGTAAAACACCAAATAATGCATGCAGAGCAGAATTAGGCCGATACCTGCTAATTATCCAAATCCAGAAAAGAGCCGTTAAATTCTATAACCACCTAAAAGGAAGCGATTCCCAAACCTTTCATAACAACGCCATCACCTACAGAGACATGAACCTGGAGAAAAGTCCCCTAAGCAAGCTGGCCCTGGGGCTCTGTTCACAAACACAAACAGACCCCACAGAGCCCCAGGACAACAACACAATTAGACCCAACCAAATCATGAGAAAACTAAAAGATAATTACTTGACAAATTCGAAAGAATTAACAAAAACACAGAGCAAACTAGAATGCTATTTGGCCCTAAACAGAGAATACACAGTGGCAGAATACCTGACCACTATGACTGACCCAAAATTAAGGAAAGCTTTGACTATGTACAGACTCAGTGAGCATAGCCTTGCTATTGAGAATGGCCGCCGTAGGCAGACCTGGCTCTCAAGAGAAGACAGGCTATGTGCACACTGCCCACAAAATGAGGTGGAAACTGAGCTGCACTTCCTAACCTCCTGCCAAATGTATGACCATATTAGAGACACAGATTTCCCTCAGATTACACAGATCCACAAAGAATTCGAAAATAAACCCATTTTTTGATGAACTCCCATATCTACTGGGTGAAATACCATAGTGTGTCATCACAGCATCAAGATTTGTGAAATGTTCCCACAAGAAAAGGGCAACTCCCAGTGAAGAACTTTTGGACTTTAACCATTTGCACATCGTTACAACACTGTATATATACATAATATGACATCTGAAATGTCTTTAATCTTTTGGAATTTCTGTGAGTGTAATGTTTACTGTTTCTTTTTTTGTTTATTTCACTTTTGTTTATTATCTAATTCACTTGCTTTGCAAATGTTAACACATGTTTCCCATGCCAATAAAGCCCCTTGAATTGAATTGAGAGGGAGAAAAGAGAGAGAGAGAGAGAGAGAGAGAGAGAGGGGGGGTTGTAAGATGGTAATTCAAAACGTAAATTCCAAAATGGTGACAAATACTGACATTTAATCAATTACAAATGACTTGACCCTCCCCTGGACAAAAAAAACAACTAAACTTTCCCCCTGACTGAAATTGAAAAAGCATGACCCTTTCCCGGGAAATACAGTAATTGCATACATTTCTGCCTGTCGCTAAAGTATGATGGATTTATACTATAGTCCAGTTGGAGGCAGTAATGCAAGATATTGGATGCCAACCACCATTAACGTCCACTGAAGAAGAAGAAGTTTACGAATTTCGTCATTGCAAATCTTTTCTGGTATGTGTGATAATTTACTTGTTTTCTGTAATATCGTATAGCTTTGGAATCGTGACAGTAACTAGTTTGGAGGAAAATATGCAGGTTTCTGGACTCATACCCAGACTCTGAGAAGGGATTATGTGACTATTAGCTTAGCAACCGTTACGATTAGTTTGGCAACCGCGTGAACCAGCATGACAACGTGAACGCGATTGTTCTACAGTCTACTGGGTGAGGCGTTATACGTTCCTCCATTCATTGACGAATGAGATTCCTAGATCCTCCTTTCTCTAATATCTCTGCAATGAGTTCTTAAGTCGAGATAGCTGTGTATTTTGCTACTGCATGACCAGTGTGAGCCAGAATGTCTGATGAAGAAACAATAGCTTCCCCAATGGATCTGGTAAGTCTGGTTTCCTTTTAACAGTATAGGCCTGCTGTATAAAATGTCTAGGCCAAGTTGTTATCATATTTGATCCTCCACATTCCTCTGTTCCGTGTTAATGGCTGGGCAACAAAAAAAAGACTGTAAAACTTGTAGGGAATTTTTTTACCTTCAGCAAGGTAACCTACTACTATATCATGTGTAGGAATCTGTGTCTAGTACTTAATGATCTCTCCTTCCTCCCAAAGTGTTCACCTCCACTGATTTGAAAATCTGATTATCCATTATATGACCAGATACTCGGAAGTGGCCACAAAATACATCTTCTGTGGGGTTTATCGGCGGTTGTCATCCAACGTTATGGTGCATTATGCCACCTACTGTACTGGAGTGTGGGCCAGCAACAGGGATCGAGGAACTAAATCCTATATGACAGCCCCGTTTCTCTTAAAAAATGTAAATATTTGAGAATGTATCTAGCTAACGATGTTCTACTCAGAATGCTTATCAAACTCAATTCCTGTACCCCAATATCCGTCATACAGTTTCAGTCTCTCCCTATCATACTGCCCACACTGTATCAGTACATGCTCCACTTTCTCTGTTTCCTGGCATTAATCACACCTTCCTGGTGGATGCTTTCCTATATAATAATAATAATATGCCATTTAGCAGATGCTTTTATCCAAAGCGACTTACAGTCATGCGTGCATAAATTTTTTGTGTATGGGTGGTCCCGGGGATCGAACCCACTACCTTGGCGTTACAAGCACCGTGCTCTACCAGCTGAGCTACAGAGGACCACATTTAATGACTTATTCAGCTGGCTGTGTCCCACCCTTAGCCTTGTAAGGATAGCCTCCTCTCTTCTGTCCATTCCTACCATCCTCCCCTACTTTACTCTGTACCTGGAATAGGGGCGGCAGGTAGCCTAGTGGTTTAGAGCGTTGGGCCTGTAACCCGAGCCGACTAGGTGAAAAATCTGTCAATGTGCCTTTGAACAACTTAACCCTAATTGCTCCTGTAAGTCACTCTAGATAACATTGCCTGCTAAATGACTAAAATGTAAACAATGAATAGATGCCTGCCCTTAGTGTCACTGTTTCACTGTTCCTGCACCACCACTGCCCATATAATTCCCTTAGCCTCTGCTTTGCTCATTGGCACTTCCACCTCCTGTGTCCTAAGGGCCTGTTTAGCTAGTACATCTACTTCCTCATTCCCTTCCACCCCCACATGGGCCGGGACCCAAGCAAAGCTTATATGGACACCCATCTGTCTCTCCCGGGCATGAATTTGAATTCCCTCATTTAGCAGGCCTTGTCTGCTATGTGAGCTAAATGATTGCAGACTTATCAACACAGCACATGAGTCAGAACATATAACTACTCTGTCTGGCTTGACTTCCTCCACCCACTGCAAGGCCAACAGTACGGCCATTAGCTCTGCCTTGTCTCCTGAGTGGCGCAGTGGTCTAAGGCACTGCATCGCAGTGCTAGCTGTGCCACTAGAGATCCTGGTTCGAATCCAGGCTCTGTCGCAGCCGGCCGCGACCGGGAGACTCATGGGCGGCGCACAATTGGCCCAGCGTCGTCCAGGGTAGGGGAGGAAATGGCCGGCAGGGATGTAGCTCAGTTGATAGAGCATGGCGTTTGCAACGTCAGGGTTGTGGGTTCGATTCCCACGGGGGGCCAGTATGAAAAATAATAATAATAATTCACTAACTGTAAGTCGCTCTGGATAAGAGCGTCTGCTAAATGACTAAAATGTAAATGTAAATGTACACAGCCAGGTGGTCTGTAATACGTCTCCTGACAGCCACCCCACTTTCCTGTTCAACAAAGTTTCCAGCATGTCACGTGACCTACTTTTATCAGTACACTCGTAACAACCTAATCATTACGAAACATATATTTGATCAAATAAGCCACAAGTCGCCTCTTCCTCTCTGTTTTGAAAGGAAATGACTGGTATAAGAAATATGGTGGAAACTCTTGACTAGCCCATGCCTCCACCAACCCAATGCTATTAGATTTGTGGGAAGTAGTGAATGATTGAACATTTCAGGAAGAATTAGATATTCTAGGGATGCTCCCAAATCAGTCAGAGGTGTAGACTAAATTAATCAAATGTTTGGTTTAATGATAAACTGTTTAATATTTATTGTGGCCAACAGGACAAAGCTAGCCCGTTCCCCTCCACCCTCCCGGAGTCCCCAGGTCAAACGCCTCCCGGAACCGCTTTGGGTCTGGTCGACTGCAGGAAAACACCGGGGCATAGTGGAACTGAGAGAGGAGGAGGAGAAGAGGAAGATGGAGATTTGATTTCATTAAGTAAGAACCATGGTGTGTAGATTACACTACAGTCTGCTTCTGTAACAATAGCGGAGGTGCATAAAGATGGCGGCCCGCATGTACTTACCACAAATTCCTCCTTTTGCTAAGTTCACTGTTTTGTACATTGCTCTCCTTTACAGTTTTTTTGGTATGGTCATTAGCACAGTAAACATGATCCCAATTTTAGCTTCAAGACGCTGGCAATTTGGAAAACTGAAAAAGTAGATTGTGTTGATTTATTGGAACATTGAACAATGTCGCGCACCGTAGTTTCAAAACTCAATGGAGAGTGCTAAAACAATGACTTAATGTCATAAGTCTGCCATCTTTATGCACTTTAGTCATTAATTGATTAATTATATATTAATGAGAATCTGGGTAGTTCCACCCATTTTTAAAAGTGTAACATGGTAAAAGAAAAAAAAACATTAACCTAATTATCATGTGGTCATAAATAGCACATGTTCAACTTCATAAACATGTTTTCCAATCTCAAGACATTGAATAAAACTATTACTATACTAAGTGCTATGTGCCAAATAAAGTGACATGGTTGAACATAACAGGGGACTGCTGAAAACAACAAAGCCAGTGCATTACATGGGTGAAATAGTCCTTTAAATCAGCCCTAAAACCGCTTGTGACAGAGGGAATGGAAGGTTGTTTTGAATGCAATCTTCCAAAAATGTTTTACTTGTTAAAACATTTCTAGCATGTCTATGTATGGGTGAAGGGGTTTACTTGCACAGTTTTACACCACAAAACAGAATAAAATTGACAAAGATTAGGACCAGCTCACCTGCTTTTACTCTGTGATTTGACTATTAGATGTTCAATGTTTCTTTTGCAAACATATTTTTTAAGGAATAGTTTCAACATATTAAAATTAGAGTTCAGTTCATGTAACGGGGTTGACCTTAAAATGAGGGACAGACGTAAATTAATTACTAATCACATTCATAATAATCTTCAGAAATGACTTTGTCAAAGCAACAAAATAACTAGTGCTTTACAATGAGTATGTTTACATGCACACTCATAATTTGACATTAAACTAGTTATGGCAGTAGGCTGAGTAGGGCATTAGTCATGTAAACACCTTACTCTGCTTATCTTAATTGGCTTAAGGTGACAATCGAAGCAACGCTGTTAAAAACACCTGGTTTTCTGAGCAATCTTTAGAATTATTAGGACACGTAAATCCGCCTTAATCAGATTCATGTAGGCATATTTAATCTGTTCATGTGCTAGCACGAGCAGCGCAAGCTTCCTTCTTTTGCGAGAGTGCAGTGAGTTCAGAAAAACTGAAATTATGCAGCTTAGAAATAGTTTTCACATACAAACTTTGTATGTCCGAAATTGGAATCAAATATGCTTATCAAAAATAACATGGTCGCTGTGATAGTACGTCTATTTTGATTGGCAATTTTCAGCATTTATCAAAGTCCCATCAGGTAGCCTGATTTCAGATGTCCATGCTATTCATTATCTTTGTTTCACAGGGGACAGCCCTAACCATTGCTCTCTCAGTGGGAGGGGCTTATCATCTGGGGAGCCTCAACAACAACATAATGCTGACAAGACGTCTCTCCAGAAGAGTCTCTCCAGATCAGAACGTCTCACTAAACACAAGCAGAGACTTATAGGGAAGAAACCTCCCCACCGCTGCTCTGGCTGTGGGAAGAGTTTTTCTAAACAGACGGAATTGATGATTCACGAGCGGATTCACACTGCAGAGAAGCCTTATAGCTGTGATCAGTGTGGGATAAGCTTCAATTATTCAGGAGCCCTGACTGTACACCAGCGCATACACACAGGAGAGAAGCCTTATAGCTGTGATCAGTGTGGGAAGAGCTTCAACGAATCAGGAGCCCTGACTACACACCAACGCATACACACAGGAGAGAAGCCTTATAGCTGTGATCAGTGTGGGAAGAGCTTCAATTATTCAGGAGCCCTGACTGTACACCAGCGCATACACACAGGAGAGAAGCCTTATAGCTGTGATCAGTGTGGGAAGAGCTTCAACGAATCAGGAGCCCTGACTACACACCAACGCATACACACAGGAGAGAAGCCTTATAGCTGTGATCAGTGTGGGAAGAGCTTCAATCATTCAGGAACCCTGACTAAACACCAACGCATACACACAGGAGAGAAGCCTTATAGCTGTGATCAGTGTGGGAAGAGCTTCAATCAATCAGGAGCCCTGATTACACACCAGCGCATACACACAGGAGAGAAGCCTTATAGCTGTGATCAGTGTGGGAAGAGCTTCAATCATTCAGGAACCCTGACTAAACACCAGCGCATACACACAGGAGAGAAGCCTTATAGCTGTGATCAGTGTGGGAAGAGCTTCAATCATTCAGGAACCCTGACTAAACACCAGCGCATACACACAGGAGAGAAGCCTTATAGCTGTGATCAGTGTGGGAAGAGCTTCAACGAATCAGGAGCCCTGACTACACACCAACGCATACACACAGGAGAGAAGCCTTATAGCTGTGATCAGTGTGGGAAGAGCTTCAATCAATCAGCACACCTGACTATACACCAGCGCATACACACAGGAGAGAAGCCTTATAGCTGTGATCAGTGTGGGAAGAGCTTCAATCAATCAGGAGACCTGATTACACACCAGCGCATACACACAGGAGAGAAGCCTTATAGCTGTGATCAGTGTGGGAAGAGTTTCAGGATTTCAGGACACCTGACAACACACCAGCTCACACACACTGGAGAGAAACCTTACTCCTGTCTATGTGGAAAGAGCTTTGCTCATTCAGGGTCATTGAAAACACACCAGAAAGCACAAACATGTTTTCTTTCATCTCCTTCTTCTCCAGCACCGGTTCCTGATCCCTAAATAAAGTTTCAATAGAAAACATTTTGTAAAGAGTGATTTATCTCCCATTCTCTAACAGTTTACTAAGTTTGATTACCACGGTAACCTTTGTAGCATAATATGAAGCTCTGGATCGATATGTGTCAAGCGTCTAGGAGTAGGAGTGCTGTGTGTGTGGTGGGGTGGGGATGTTCAGAGCTGTATCTTATTTCATTAACTCCTATTATCCATTAAATAATTGTATAATGTAGAATAATGTTTCAACAATACTAGGTGTGTATTCATGTATTCAATAGATCGATCAATTAAATATATTATCTGCTCAACAACGTCAACGTTTTTAAAAACTTTAATAATAATTTAAAAAAATTAAGGAGCATAGGCCTCTTGTATAATTAGTTTGCTCCTAAAAGATGTTCACACATTTATTGTAAATCCCTTCACCAGCATTTATTGTAGCTGATGGGACATACGGAAGTACAGAAGCCATAGGACTATTAGTGTGGTCAAATTATGTTGTTGCATTTATTTTAACGTATTTTAATTGGGATATCTTTCAAATTTCCTTATTGTATATTAAGTGTTCTCCAAAAAGATGTTCACACATTTTTATTGTGAATCAAATTATGTGTTGGTTGTTAGGAAGAGGCATCATGGGGACAGGAAGCCAGCTCTGCCCATCAGTACTTATAGGTCATGTCAACCACAGACTTCACACTCTTCTGTTTTCTCACAGCCAGTAAGGTCTCCTACCAAACTTCTCTCTCTTCACTCTGGAAATACACTTGATAATATCTTATACCTTACTATTCTACTTTTTATTGGGGATTTGTTACGCGGAACGAATGCTTGCATGTAAATGTAATTGTAAAACACACATCTGCTATGTGGTTTCATGTTTTCTTGTTTTGTTTTTCATTGCTTATTGCATATTCATTTTTTTAAATATGTATTTTTTAAATGTTTAATTGTATTATGTAGAAGAGACCAGGATATGTTGTTGCCCTGTGTCCCAACACTCAATGTTATAGTCATGGTCCTGAGGATCAAACAGGTTTAAAACAATCAACAGAGAAACACGTGTCTTACAGTGCTACACATCTGTTATAATAAGTGCTTTTTCCTGCTTAATTGAAGTATCAGGTGTAGTTTTTCACCAGTTATAAAGTGTGTTTGTTGTCTATCTTTATGTTTCTAAGGCTGAAGGGAGGGAGATGCAACAATAGCCTTGAGAACATCTGGACTAATATAGAACTCTGTTCCAAGTTGCTGTCAGGTAAAAGTAGAAGATAGCAGACAACAGGATTCTTAGTGAAAGGGTTGATGTTGAACGTTTTGTTGACTTTACTCGACTTTTATAGATCAGGTAAAATTTTATCCAGGAACTTTCTGAAGTCAGTTAAATGAGATGTGAGACGTTATGTTGTCATAATGTAATTGAGCTTGGATATTTAAATAGATGTTTGATTGCTCTGGTCTAGGGGTGCATCAGTTGCAGCCTTGAGACTGAAATGCTTTCCCGGCAACCCCCTAATACTTATCTGAACACTGTGACAACATAGTAACTGTACTGTAGCCTACACATTTCTTGTCTGAGTAAGAAAAGCTGAAGAAATGATAGCTTCCACGATGGATCCGGTGTGTCTGGTTTCCTTTTAACAGTATAGGTCTGCTGTGCTGTATAAAATGTCTAGGCCTAGTTTTCATCATTTTTGCTCCTCCACATTTCTTTGTTCGGTTTAAATGGCTGGACAAAAAAACATGACGGTAAAACTTGTTGGGATTATCCATTATATGACCAGATACTCAAGTGGCCACCCTAACAATGAAAATAGATCATCTTCTGTGGGGTTTATCGGCGGTTGGCATCCAACGTTATGGTGCATGAGGCCACCTACTGTACTGGAGTATTGGGCAGCAACAGCGATCGAGGAACTGAATCCTATCAGCCAGCCCCGTTTCTCTTAAAAAATATAACTATTTGCGACTGTATCAAACGATGTTTTACTCAATATGCTTATTAAAGTCAATTCATTCTCACGCGCTGGAGAGAAACCTTACTTCTGTATTCGCTCATTCAGGGTCACTGAAAAAACACCAGAAAGCACACACGTGTCGTTTAAATGGCCAAATGTCCTCATGGAAAATGTCTTAGTGAAGCCTTTGTGTGTAGAGGGGGATGTTGAGGTGGGTGGGGGGTATTCAGGCTGTATCTTATTTAATTAACTCATTGCTTGTCCATATATGTATATATTCCTAAATCCCATTCCTTACTAGTTTCGTGTGTATTGGGTATATGTTGTGAAATTGTTCGATATTACTTGTTAGATATTACTGCACTGTCGGAGCTAGAAGCACAAGCATTTCGCTACACCCGCTATAACATCTGCTAAACACGTGTATGTGACAAATAAAATTTGATTTATTATCCATTAAATAATTGTATAATGTAGAGTAATGTTTCAACAATACTAGGTGTGTGTTAATGTATTCAATAGATCAATAAATGAATCCATTATCTGCTCAACAACATCTGCTTCTAATTTTATTTATATGTTGTTTTTTATATGGACCAGAGGCCTCTTCTAGAATACATTTGTTCCAAAAAGATCTAGACATATGTATTGTAAAACCCTTTACCAGGTTTTAGTGCAGCTGATGGGACATACAGAAGAACAGAAGAATGCAGCTTTAGGAATTGTAGTTGTGGTTCTCATCCTCTGTCTCTCTGGCTTCATGTGGTTCAGGTGAGCATCTTTCTAAGACTCATCTTTCACTTTCGCATTTTGATTTGTTACTAACTTGATTGTTATTCAATGATACATTCATTATTTATTCATTTTTAACATGAAGAAAGACTCCAAATCTGACACAAGGGACACAGCAGGGAATGGACAGGTGCGTTTAGGTCAAAAAGTATTTGTTTTATTTCAGAACTTTTTATCAGTGCTCGATTAATCTTGCCTGACACAATGGAACCAATGGAATAGTCCCAAGGTATGCTTCTATTGTCTGTCGTTTCTCCTCTCCAGGGAGACTCAGTCCAGTGTATGACAATGTCTCAGGCATGTCCATGGCCCCTAATGCAGCACAGACGAGCAGGGTGAAGT
The DNA here is from genome assembly GCF_020615455.1 of Coregonus clupeaformis. Classification (NCBI taxonomy): domain Eukaryota; kingdom Metazoa; phylum Chordata; class Actinopteri; order Salmoniformes; family Salmonidae; genus Coregonus; species Coregonus clupeaformis. The sequence goes on from NW_025534242.1 coordinate 195,453, forward strand.
TCACTACGCCAATGTCCACCTCCTATTGCTCCAATAACCAGGAAGTGCCTCTGTACTCCACTGTCCAACTGCCTCAACCCCAGAAAGAGGATGAGGATGTCCAGTATGATGCTATGAAATTCAACCCCCCCAGTGCTGCCACTCGGTGAGCAAGTCCAGCCATTACAACATCTCAGAATTTTTTTAAATTAAATGGTACTTGTGCTTGACAATTAGGAATGCATACAACACTTGTATGTTAAGTAGACCAGCAGTTGTTTGGTTTAAATGTATTAACATCTACATGATGACTTAAAATGAGACCCCAGAAGTGAAGTTTGATGATGACATGTTGCGTCTCCTTTCATAACAGACCTCAGGCACAAGAAGCTGAGGAGGAGCCCTCTGTGCTCTATAGCACAGTCAACAAACCCAGAACCAAGAAGACTACAACCAGACCTGAATAGAAGATGATCTTGTTTGCATCCCAAATGGTACCTTGTTCCCTCTAGTGCATTATGTAGGGAATAGGGTTCCATTATGGATGCACTCTGAATACCAGAAGACCTGAACATAAGATGACTCTGCCTGGGATTCAATCAAAGTTGCATTATGGTGCGGTGTTGAATTTTAAAGGCAATAACACTTAAGCTGGCATTCGCAGCATTTACCGTGAATGTGATTGTAATCAGGGAAATTGTCTTTAAAAGCTGTGTTGTCGGCAGCATAGAAGTAAAAGTCTTCATATTTTTATTCTTACTTTTTATTATTACCACTAATATAATATATTTAATAAAATATTAATATAATATACTATAGTATATAGGGTTTAATATAGTATACTATAGGGTTTAATTTAGGGTCTAATATTTTTTTAATACATTTTTTTAGTCATTTAGCAGATGCTCTTATCCAGAGCAACTTACAGTTAGTGAGTGCATACGTTTTTATTCATACTGGTCCCCCGTGGGAATCGAACCCACAACCCTGGCGTTGCAAGCGTCATGCTCTACCAACTGAGCTACATGGGACCATACTATAGGGTTTAATATACAGTGGGGAAAAAAGTACTTATTTTCCACCATAATTTGCAAATAAATTCATTAAAATTCCTACAATGTGATTTTCTGGATTTTTTTTCTCATTTTGTCTGTCATAGTTGACGTGTACCTATGATGAAAATTACAGGCCTCTCTCACCTTTTTAAGTGGGAGAACTTGCACAATTGGTGGCTGACTAAATCCTTTTTTCCCCACTGTACACTGCTCAAAAAAATAAAGGGAACACTAAAATAACACATCCTAGATCTGAATGAATGAAATAATCTTATTAAATACTTTTTTCTTTACATAGTTGAATGTGCTGACAACAAAATCACACAAAAATTATCAATGGAAATCAAATTTATCAACCCATGGAGGTCTGGATTTGGAGTCACCCTCAAAATTAAAGTGGAAAACCACACTACAGGCTGATCCAACTTTGATGTAATGTCCTTAAAACAAGTCAAAATGAGGCTCAGTAGTGTGTGTGGCCTCCACGTGCCTGTATGACCTCCCTACAACGCCTGGGCATGCTCCTGATGAGGTGGCGGATGGTCTCCTGAGGGATCTCCTCCCAGACCTGGACTAAAGCATCCGCCAACTCCTGGACAGTCTGTGGTGCAACGTGGTGTTGGTGGATGGAGCGAGACATGATGTTCCAGATGTGCTCAATTGGATTCAGGTCTGGGGAATGGGCGGGCCAGTCCATAGCATCAATGCCTTCCTCTTGCAGGAACTGCTGACACACTCCAGCCAAATGAGGTCTAGCATTGTCTTGCATTAGGAGGAACCCAGGGCCAACCGCACCAGCATATGGTCTCACAAGGGGTCTGAGGATCTCATCTCGGTACCTAATGGCAGTCAGGCTACCTCTGGCGAGCACATGGAGGGCTGTGCGGCCCCCCAAAGAAATGCCACCCCACACCATGACTGACCCACCGCCAAACCGGTCATGCTGGAGGATGTTGCAGGCAGCAGAACGTTCTCCACGGTGTCTCCAGACTCTGTCACGTCTGTCACGTGCTCAGTGTGAACCTGCTTTCATCTGTGAAGAGCACAGGGTGCCAGTGGCGAATTTGCCAATCTTGGTGTTCTCTGGCAAATGCCAAACGTCCTGCACGGTGTTGGGCTGTAAGCACAACCCCCACCTGTGGACGTCGGGCCCTCATACCACCCTCATGGAGTCTGTTTCTGACCGTTTGAGCAGACACATGCACATTTGTGGCCTGCTGGAGGTCATTTTGTAGGGCTCTGGCAGTGCTCCTCCTGCTCCTCCTTGCACAAAGATGGAGGTAGCAGTCCTGCTGCTGGGTTGTTGCCCTCCTACGGCCTCCTCCACGTCTCCTGATGTACTGGCCTGTCTCCTGGTAGCGCCTCCATGCTCTGGACACTACGCTGACAGACACAGCAAACCTTCTTGCCACAGCTCGCATTGATGTGCCATCCTGGATGAGCTGCACTACCTGAGCCACTTGTGTGGGTTGTAGACTCCGTCTCATGCTACCACTAGAGTGAAAGCACCGCCAGCATTCAAAAGTGACCAAAACATCAGCCAGGAAGCATAGGAACTGAGAAGTGGTCTGTGGTCACCACCTGCAAAACCAGTCCTTTATTGGGGGTGTCTTGCTAATTGCCTATAATTTCCACCTGTTGTCTATTCCATTTGCACAACAGCATGTGAAATGTATTGTCAATCAGTGTTGCTTCCTAAGTGGACAGTTTGATTTCACAGAAGTGTGATTGACTTGGAGTTACATTGTGTTGTTTAAGTGTTCCCTTTATTTTTTTGAGCAGTGTAGTATACTATAGGGTCTACAGTAAGGTTTAATATAGTATACCATAGGGTCTACTATAGGGTTTAATATAGTATACTATAGAGCTTGGAACATTTCTACATGGGTTGCGGGCTCATGGCTTGAGACTGAGCTGTGGCTAAAAGCTTTGCTTTGTATATCTCAAAGGGAACAAGATAATTTTACAAACTGGTCATTGCGCTGGTTGTTTTTTAGCTCTGTGTGTGTTTTAGCAAGAGGAAACTGTTGCCCATAATGTTGTAGAGTGTGATGGGTCATGGCAAAACAAACTGGGAAATAATTTCTGTAACTTCATGAATGTACAAGACTATAAACCCACACTTTTGTTCACGTCAGACACGATTCAGACTTGAGAACTTAACATCGACTTAAGTCCCAAAGTATTGCCTAATGTCCATGTTTTATTGACTTGTCCGTGTTAAGTCTGCATATCTGAAGTCTGAATCTGGCCTTCATACACATCTAGCAATTAAACATAGAAATTGTTTAGATTTTTTGCAAAATGCAATATTTATCATGAGAATGATTTTGGGTGAAACTATCCCTTTTTAAACAAAAGTATATGCTGGGCTTGATTTCACTAAGTACGCTCCATGTATTAAATAACACAATATAATCAGCTTTATTTAATGAGGCCTAACAATAAATGTACACAATGATTTAAACATCACATCCATTCACCAGACTAGAATAGACCTACAAATAGTCTGTCTGAAATGGCATCCTACTCTCTATATAATGTTGGTTGACATTTGGGATGCAGCTATCTTCTCTAACAGTTAGAAGCCAAACAAATGATACCAGGAACTCCAAATGTCATCGTGTCACTCTTGTGGATTGCTGACGCAATGAAGTCACACAAATCATAATCGACATAGTCATGCATCGTGACAATTTCTTTTGACGGTTGAAGTGTTGTCGTGAAGTGTGCGTGGCAACACTACACTCTTACAAAAAAATGGTGCTATCTAGAACCTTAAAGGGTTCTTCGGCTTTCTCCATAGAAGAAACCTTTGAAGAACCCCCTTTCGGTTTCAGGTAGAACCTCTTGGGTTCCATGTATAACCCAAAAAGGGTTCTCCTATGGGGACTGCCAAAGAACCCTTTTTTCTAAGAGTGTACCCTGCATGTGTCACAGGTGTAACGAAGGTCGTATAATGAGTGACATCATCCTCGCCTCCATGGCGGCTACACTGTCGCTCCTGGCAATGGCTCACAGTTCTGAGCACGGTCGCTAGGGAACGGTCCAGGGCGGAGAGGTGCAGCTCGGAGAGAGGCCATGGAGAATAGAGGATCATGGAAAAGAGAGTCCCTCATGACATCACAGACTGTACTGGAGCAGGGAGAGGAGACACAGACAGACGCAGGAGGGTGGAGCGACGAATCCTAGAGGGAGAAAGAGAGCGAGAGAGAAATGGAGTGAAAGTTGAGAAAGAGGAATTATATTTTACATTTATCATGTTCTTTCCTCTAGCTGCTATACATATGAGTATATATATTAATTATAACACAACTTAATCAGGCACCCAGTGGTGACCCGTCATTCAGGGCAGGTGGGGCAGAGCCTGTTTTGAGCCCCACATTTTAACCCCCCAAAAATAAACGTTTTATTTTTTTTTGGGGGCTTGCCTGTTTTGCATGTTATTTTGGCATTAATACGTGTTAAATATCAGTTTGCAAACAATGTAAAATATATAATTGAGTTAATAAAGCTGCATACTAACATGGTCTCTTTTTTGTTTTCTTAAGTAAGGCAGTGCAGAAAATACGGAGTGTTGCGCCGTGATTGGCTCAGTGTTCTGTCACTCATGGGGACACTACATCACCGCCAAGTCTAAGCATAGACCTCAAATTCAAGCCCCTTGGGTGCTGCCATAGAGTTACATTAGAAGTGCCCATCCAAGAACGCTCAAGGTCATTGGCCACAGATAAAATGATGTCAAAACACGTTATATCTACAGTGGCTTTGATTGGACTGATCATGTCAACATCATACTTTCAAAATCTTAGCTAGCAGTCATCATCATGAATCAAGTCGACAATCTACTGGCAAATCCTTCTTAATCCTTGTCATAGAAAGAGAAATAATGAAGAGAAATTATAGATAAAACGTATCGGTGCTCATCGGCCATTGGACATAAACATTACACAAGTTGGAAGGAATCAGTGGCTAACTGCAAGCATTGCAAAGCAATCACTAACCTGCTATTCAGTGGAGTGGCTGTGTGGTCCCAAGTCTAAGATTAGAAACATTCAACATTGGCCATGCTGTCAATTAAGCATGATTTGTTGTCGCTCTCAAAACAACTTAACTCGGAACTGCAAAATCCCACGAAGGACCGCCGCGCCACCTTCCTGTTCAAGTGAGCAAAACACAACAAGGTGAGTCCAAAAATGTATTATATGCTGCTGCATAAATGATGTAATATGCCAGGGAGATATGTATGCTGTAGCTAAGAAAGTAATACTAAGTGTATGTTGTGTAGTAAGCTGTTAGTAGCCCATGTGCCTCACCCTAATAATTTGGTCTATTTTCACCTACTGATCTGACTTGGCGTGCCCATGTAGCCTATAACCTGTTTTTGGGAAATGTAATCAAATATTGTAAGAGCTTTCATTGTCTGCTTATATGCCCTCTTTATTTATCCTACGGTTCTGACTTTGTGTACAGGGAGAACACTGTAAGAACGGCCCATGTTCTGAATTCTGTCACTGTACATTTCAAAAGTGCTGAACAAATAGTTATATTGACTACGTCCATCCTAGCTCATTAATGTCTTAATCAAAATTACGGATTGCCTCTTATCCGCTTGTCGTCCCCTTATGCCATATTTTGTACATCTCATTTGTCAGTAGAAACCACATTTGTATAAGCAAGTCAAGTCGGCCATATCAGCTATGTTTTTTTTTTAAGGCAGAAAATGAGGCTGAATGAACTGTTATCACTGCCAGACAAGGCTCCGTGATAGCCAGGTGTAGCAGTAGTAAGGTGTTGGGACTCTGCTGTTGGGACAGCTTTATGCAGGCCCTAACAGTTTGTGGGCACCGTTTGTCACAGGTATAGTGCAAATAATGTATTGTTTAGTGTTGTGTTGTGGCTTTGCTGACATGCATCCCACTTTGTTATTTATTTTGACCCCACCAAGATGTACATGTCACTGCATGCACCCATGTTTTACCTGCAGCACTGCTCCAGAGGTGTCAGGATAGAGGGTTAATCTTTAGAGTGGCCTCCAAACCTGTAGTCCGCACACAGACAGTGTCAATGCTAACGTTAGTTAGCTAGCATTCGAGGGCTGACTGTTCTCATATATTTGTGTAGTGTAAAAGTAAAATATTGGTAATTGGTGTAGTCTGACTACTGCAGTAGGCTACTGCTTGTCCATGTGGTAGCTAGCAGCAATACATCCAGACGAGAGAAACGTGAAAGCATCCAGGCAGCAGAGATGAGCTTGTCATTAGCTAGCTAACGTTAGCTATATTGTAGCTATAAAGCATTATGTTTACTGTTATTTTGAAATAACAACTTTATTTTATTGTATACAAGTTATATACATAGACAGAAGGGGGTTAGTTATAAATACAGTATATTTGGCTGTAGCTTATTTTAGAAGAAAGACTTACGTTTATTTTTGACCGTAGAATTACTTATTAATAAACGGATGCACCCGTTGTAAAGACTTGTATAAATAGCTCGTTGTCCTATCTGTACTGGTAGTGTACAGCAGCTGCCATTATAGCAGCAGCGAATAACCGGAACCAGTCATTCCCAGACACCCCCTCAGGAGAAATAGGCCTGTTGAGATACTCTCTCTTTGTGCATGTGTTCCAAATAGCTGTCAGGTTAAAGTAGACGATAGCAGACAACAGGATTCTTAGTGAAAGGGGGTGTTGTTGAACGTTTTCTTGACATTACTCGACTTTTATAGATCACGTAAAATGTTATCCAGGAACTTTCTGAAGTAAGATTAGGCTACATGAGACGTTTCTTTGTCCTAACTTAATTCAGTTTTGATGTTTGATTGCTCTAGTCTAGGGGCGCATCCGTTGCAGCCTTGAGAATGTCATTTTCTCTCGGCAACTACCTAGTCATTATCTGAACACTACAACAAAGTAGTCTAACTGTACTGTAGCCTACAACATTTAATGTCATACAAAGAAACAGTAGCTCCCACAATGGATCGGGTAAGTCTGGTTTTAACAGTATAGGCCTGCTGTGTTGTATAAAATGTCTAGGTCTAGTTTTCATCAAATTTGATCCTCCACATTCCTGTGTTCGGTTTAAACGGCTGCACAAAAAAAACCTGACGGTTGTTGGGATTTTTTTTCCTTCAACAAAGTAGCCTACTACTATATCATATTTAGGAATCTGTGACTCTGACCTTATTATCTCTCCTTTCTCCCAAAGTGTTCACATTCCTTCACTGATTTCGAACACATTATCCATTATTTGACCAGATACTCAAGTGGCCTCTCTAACGAAGAAAATAAATGTCTTCAAAAATGGAATGGGGAAGAGGCAAGATGAGCCAATGAGAGGGCAGATAATCGGGTTTCCACTAGTTACCACAGCCACGAATATATAGTATTTGTATTTATTTAGTGTTAGGCATGAAGTTAGAAGTTTGGTTAAGGTTATGGTTATAATCTAATTTTAGTAAAATAGATTGTAGTAATGGGCGTGGTTTATACCTTTGTTTGTGGTAACTAGTGACGACCAGGCACTACTCCCATATACGTGTTTTTTCTCCCTCAAAGTTGCCAGGATGTCAGGTGTCCTACTTTTACCAATACACTCCTAACAACCTAATCGTTACGAAATTTATGTTCGATCAAATAAGGCATAAACCAGATTTTGGGCCCAGTTATCCCTCTCGCTTTGCCTCTTAGTCGCTGTTTGAAAGGAAATGACTGGTATAAGAAATATGGTGGAAACTAGCCCATGCCTCCACCAATCCAATGCTCTTAGATTTGTGGGTTGTAGTGAACGATTGAACATTTCCGGAAAAATTAGATATTCGAGGGATGCACCCAAATCAGAGGTTTAGACTGAATTAATAAAATATTTGGTTTAGTGTTAATCTATGTAGAATACTTCTTGCCGCCAACAGGACAAAGCTAGCCCGTCCCCCTCCACCCTCCAGGAGTCCCCAGGTCGACCGTCTCCCGGTACTTTACTGCTGGGTCTAGTCGACTGCAGGAAAACACCGGGGCAGAGTGGAACTGAGAGAGGAGAAGGAGAAGAGGAACATGGAGATTTGATTTCATTAAGTAAGAACCATGGTGTATGGATTAGACTACAGTCTGCATCTGTAACAATTCATTGATTCATTATATATTGATGAAAATATCTGGTCGTTCCACCCAATTTTGAGAAGTGTAACGTGGTAAAAAAGAAGAAAGATTTCACTTCATTTTAACATTCTGTCATAAAGAGCACATGTTCAACTAAATAAAAAAGCATTTTGCAAAAAAATTTTGGGATCAGTTTAAAACAAGTGTTCAGTTCATGTAACAGGGTTGACCTTAACATGAGGGGACAGGCGTAAATTAATAACTAATCACATGAAATAAATAATGTTTAGAAATGACTGTCAAAGTAACCAAATAACTAGGGCTTTACATGCACACTAATCATTTCATATTAAACTGATTATGGCAGTAGGCCGAGTATAGCATTAGTCATGTAAACACCTTACTCTGCTTATCTTAATTGCCGTGAGGTCATAACCGAAGTAAGCATACGCCTTAAAGACACCTGGTTTTCTGAGCAATGTTTAGAATTATTAGGACATGTAAACGCTTTAATCAGAGTTATAGCTGTGTATTTAATCTGCGCATGTGCTAGCACAAGCCGCGCAAGCTTCCTTCATTTGATCGAGTGCATAGAGTTTGGAAAAACTGAAAATATGCAGCTTCGAAATAGATTTCACATACAAACTTTATTTGTCCAAACTCAGAATTAAATATGCTTAAAAAAATACATGGTGGCTGTGGTAGAACGTTTATTTTGATTGGCAATTTTTGCATTTATCAAAGTCCCATCAGGTAGCCTGATTTCAGATGTGTCCATGTAAACAGGATTATTAGGAAAATTGTTCTTCATTCAAAGCATGTCAACGTTTAAATCAAATTCTTATACCAATTGACTATTTAAATTAATCGTATTATTCTGCACTTGTAACCGTACTCAATGATGGTAAAACTTGGAGAAATGATTGCATTATGTAGGTTAAAATCTTTCTAGAAGTTACACAGGCTTGATGGAGGGACTTTTCAAAATGCAGAATTGTCACATTAGCAAGTCTTTATTCATATAAAAAATCGTATTAATTGAATTCTCCATGTGTTCTGTATTAAAGGGCACTTTATTTAATATAACAGAGATTTCAAATTGAATATTGGTGCACAATTTCTACTGAAAGAATATCAAAGGGATGCAAAAGGCATTCATTTTGTGGAATGACCCATCTGTTTATGGACCCATGTTTGCAAAACCTAACTATTCAATGTCTTTGGTTCATAGGGGACAGCCTTAATCGTTGCCCTCTCAGTGGCAGGGGCTTATCATCTGGTGAGCTTCAACAACATCACGATGCTGACAAGACAGAGAACAGTCTCTCCAGATCAGAACACCTCAAGAAACATCAGCAGAGACGTAAAGGGAAGAAACCTCACCACTGCTGCTCTGACTGTGGGAAGAGTTTTGCTAAGCAGAAGGAATTGATAGTTCACCAGCGGATTCACACCGGAGAGAAACCGTACCACTGCTCTCCGCGTGGGAATCGTTTCGCTGCATCTAAAACCTTAAAATCTCGCCAGATAATTCATACAGGGGAGAGGCCTTACCCCTGCTTTGATTGTGGGAAATGCTTCAATCAATCAGGAGCCAAGACTACACACAAATGCATACACACAGGAGAGAAGCCTTATAGCTGTGATCACTGTGGGAAGAGTTTCAGGATGTCAGGACACCTGACTACACACCAACGAATACACACAAGAGAGAAGCCTTATAGCTGTGATCAGTGTGGGATGAGTTTCAGGAGGTCAGGACACCTGACTACACACCAACGCATACACACAGGAGAGAAGCCTTATGGCTGTGATCAGTGTGGGAAGAGCTTCAGGAAGTCAGGACACCTGACTACACACCAACGCATACACACAGGAGAGAAGCCTTATAGCTGTGATCAGTGTGGGAAGAGCTTCAATCAATCAGGAGCCCTGACTACACACCAACGCATACACACAGGAGAGAAGCCTTATAGCTGTGATCAGTGTGGGAAGAGTTTTGCTCGAGATTCCACGCTGACTGCACACCAACGCATACACACAGGAGAGAAGCCTTATAGCTGTGATCAGTGTGGGACGAGTTTCAGGAAGTCAGGAAACCTGACTACACACCAACGCATACACACAGGAGAGAAGCCTTATAGCTGTGGTCAGTGTGGGATGAGCTTCAATCATTCAGGATCCCTGATTACACACCAACGCATACACACAGGAGAGAAGAAGCCTTATAGCTGTGATCAGTGTGGGAAGAGCTTCAATCAATCAGGACACCTTACTACACACCAGCGCATACACACAGGAGAGAAGCCTTATAGCTGTGATCAGTGTGGGAAGAGCTTCAATCATTCAGGAGACCTGATTATACACCAGCGCATACACACAGGAGAGAAGCCTTATAGCTGTGATCAGTGTGGGAAGAGCTTCAGTCAGTCAGTGTCCCTGATTACACACCAACGTATACACACAGGAGAGAAGCCTTATAGTTGTGATCAGTGTGGGAAGAGCTTCAGGAAGTCAGGAGCCCTGAGCACACACCAACGTATACACACAGGAGAGAAGCCTTATAGCTGTGATCAGTGTGGGAAGAGCTTCAGTCAATCAGTGTCCCTGATTACACACCAACGTATACACACAGGAGAGAAGCCTTATAGTTGTGATCAGTGTGGGAAGAGCTTCAGGAATTCAGGAGCCCTGAGCACACACCAACGTATACACACAGGAGAGAAGCCTTATAGTTGTGATCAGTGTGGGAAGAGCTTCAGGAAGTCAGGAGCCCTGAGCACACACCAACGCATACACACAGCCTGATATACACCAGCTCTCACACACTGGAGAGAAACCGTTCTCCTGTCAATGTGGAAAGAGCTTTGCTCATTCAGGGTCACTGAAAAAACACCAGAAAGCACAAACATGTTTTCTTTCATCTCCCTCCTCTCCGGCAACGGTTCAAGAACCCTAAATAAAGTTTCAATAGAAAACATATTTTAAAGAGTCATCCATCTCCCATTCTCTAACAGTTTACTGAGTTTGATTACCATGGTAACCTGTGTAGCATAATATGCATTTGGGGTGGGGGGGGGGGGGGGTTGGGGTGTTCAGAGCTGTATCTTATTTCTTGAACTCCTATTATCCATTAAGTAATTGTATAATGTAGAATAATTTTTCAACAATACTAAGTGTGTATTCATGCATTCAATTGATCAATAAATTAAATCAATTTTCTGCTCAACAACCTCTGCTTATCACAATTATATATTTTTAAAATCTATTATAACAATCATTTTTTTATAAGGAGCATAGGCCTCTTGTATAATTTGTTTGCTCCTAAAAGATGTTCACATATTTATCGTAAATCCCTTCACCAGGTTTTAGTGCAGCTGATGGTACATACAGAAGTACAGAAGCCAATAGCCTATTAGTGTGGTCAAATTATGTTGTTGCATTTATTTTAAAGGATTTTAATAGTGCTATCTTTCAACTTTCCTTATTTTATATTAACTGTGCTCCAACAAGATGTTCACACATTTTTATTGAGAAGCGAATGATGTGTTGGTTGTTAGGAAGAGGCATCATGGGGGCAGGAAGCCAGCTCTGCCCATCAGTACTTATAGGTCATGTCAACCACAGACCTCACACTCTTCTGTTTTCTCACAGCCAGTAAGGTCTCCTACCAAACTTCTCTCTCTTCACTCTGGAAATACACTTGATAATATCTTATACCTTACCATTCTACTTTTTATTGGTGATTTGGTACCCAGTCTATTTACATTGACACCCCCCCTTCCCCTCTTGGTGTTTACACTGCTGCTACTCACTGTTTATTATCTATGCATAGTCACTTTACCCCTACCTACATGTACAAATTACCTCGACTAACCTGTACCCCCGCACAGTGACTCGGTACCTGTACCCCTGTATATAGCCTCGTTATTTTAATGTGTTACTTTTTATTTGGTACTTCAGTTTATTTAGTAAGTATTTTCTTAACTCAATTTCTTGAACTGCAGTGTTGGTTAAGGTAAGTAAGCATTTCATGTTAAGGTCTACACCTGTTGTATTCGGCGCATGTGACAAATAACATTTTATTTTATTTAATATATTTAGTGTTTTCCTTGCACTGCCAGTCAGTTGACTTATCCTACAAGACTTCCCCCCTTCACTTCACTCTGTAAGTAAGGTTGACGACATCTTGACATATATTTTTTGATGATTTGTTTAGTCATAAACCATTTTATTCTAGGTATGACAGCCCCATGTTTCAATTCTATAGTCGGGGTAAAATGTATTTAGACCAATAAAGGAATAGTAATGTTGTGTGCTAGGTATCGTAATTTTTTTTAAAATCTGTGAAAGAGGGACATGGCGTGGCATTGACCTGTAGCACCACCTGTACTCTGACTGACAACCCCAACTCCACCTACATCTGGTACAAGAATGGACAACGTTTTACCAACTCAAAGACTCTAGATAACTACCTGATCCTAGACCCAGTCAGCAGTGAGGATGCAGGCAGCTACTCCTGTGCTGTAGAAAGACCTGAATATCTCCACTCTCCTAGACAGGTGAGTTTGCTGGAATCAGTTGACTGAGAACTGCAGTGGTCTGTAGCACCACCTGTACTCTGACTGACAACCCCAACTCCACCTACATCTGGTAGATGGACTTAATGACTGTGGTATTACTTTATTTGACTCTCTCCCATTAGGGAGATTCGAGTCCTGTGTATGACAACATCTGTGTAGCCTGGTGAAAGTAAACCCAGCACAGGACACAAAACTAATTTGGGGTTGTTTATTCTGTCAAAGCTTACATTTAAAGAAAGGATGATGTAAGGTGGAAATCACCACAAGGTGAAGTCACCATGAAGTAAAGTTCAGTCTAAATCACCATCAAGTGAAATAAATCTGTTAGTAAAGTGCATAAAAACAATATGAGTACAATAAGTACAAAGTGAAATGCATAAACGGCAGTGGCTCTGCTTTCTACAACAAAAATACAAGAAAATACAAAGACCACAATGTTCAGTTAGAATAGACTTTCTAACGTTTCAAATGTCTGAGTACAAGATGTCCATCAACAAAATGACATTGTGCATGAAAAACAAAAATCCATTGTCATTAAATACAATATGAATACTTACAAACACACTGTCCACGTGGGGCGGCAGGTAGCTTAGTGGGTAAGAGCGTTGTGCCAGTAACCGAAAGGTCGCTGGTTCTAATCCCCGAGCCGACTAGGTGAAAAATCTGTCGATGTGCCCTTAAGCAAGGCACTTAACCCTAATTGCTCCTGTAAGTCGCTCTGGATAAGAGCGTCTGCTAAATGACTAAAATGTAAAATGTAAATGTAATACCCTAAACCCACATGCAACAGTAGATCCTCATCTCACCCAGACCCCCATCTCTCCACAACGTGGTTCTGAGAGCACTGGTATTCAGCTAGCAAGAAGCTAACATCCTCATGTCAATCTTAAATTATCAACAGGATAACATGACCATCTGGCATAAATATTAAAAGACAAACTCTTATACATTGCAGATGATGCAAGATATGATATATTTCGGTACAACAGTAATTTATTATTTACCTAAAGTAATACATCTAAAGTAATATTTGACCCATAATGGATTACAACAGCTCTTTAATGTAGTTGCTTGCTCTCACTCTTACACAATGTGCAGGCTCAATCCCATAACACCTTCTACACATTATTTACTGATCTCTTAAATGGACATAAAAATAAAAAATATTATTTAACCTTTATTTAACCAGGTAGGCCAGTTGAGAACAAGTTCTCATTTACAACTGCGACCTGGCCAAGATAAAGCAAAGCAGTGCGATAAAAAAACAACAACACAGAGTTACATATGGGATAAACAAAACGTACAGTCAATAACACAATAGAAAATCTATATACAGTGTGTGCAAATGTAGTAAGTTATGGAGGTAAGGCAATAAATAGGCCATAGTGCAAAATAATTACAATTTAGTATTAACACTGGAGTGATAGATGTGCAGATGATGTGCAAATAGAGATACTGGGGTGCAAATGAGCAAAATAAATAACAATATGGGGATGAGGTAGTTCGGTGGGCTAATTACAGATGGGCTGTGTACATGTGCAGTGATCGGTAAGGTGCTCTGACAACTGATGCTTAAAGTTAGTGAGGGAGATAAGTGTCTCCAGCTTCAGAGATTTTTGCAGTTCGTTCCAGTTATTAGCAGGAATGGCGGCCAAAGGAGGTGTTGGCTTTGGGGATGACCAGTGAGATATACCTGCTGGAGCGCAGACTACGGGTGGGTGTTGCTATTGTGACCAATGAGCTAAGATAATGCGGGGATTTGCCTAGCAGTGATTTATAGATGACCTGGAGCCAGTGGATAGAAATGAATACAGCAATGTGCGTTTACCACCTGGCTACATCAGGCCAAGACCCCTTCTGCAGCAAAGAGAGTGGACACAGGCGGACAGGATAATGTTCACTACACCGGCATCCACCACAGAAACCAGGAAGTGCCTGTCTGTTGCAAAATATACTTTTTGAGTCACATTGATGGTTGTTGTGTTGTTGAGATGCCAGTAGAGAGCGCTGTAGTACAGTACACTGGAAACACCAGGTTTTAGTGTAGCTGGTGAGACATACAGACATTTACATTTACATTTACGTCATTTAGCAGACGCTCTTATCCAGAGCGACTTACAGTTAGTGCATACATTTTTTATTATTTTTTATACTGGCCCCCCGTGGGAATCGAACCCACAACCCTGGCGTTGCAAACGCCATGCTCTATCAACTGAGCTACCTCCCTGCCGGCCATTCCCTCCCCTACCCTAGACGACGCCAAAGAGTTAGAAGACATATCCAAGAGATAGAAACGGATAAATGGAGACGGTGACGACCACGACGCCGCTGCACAGATATCCTCTACCCCTGTTCCTCTGAAAAGGGCAGTAGAAGCCGCTACTCTACGAGTGGAGTGGGCTCTTATACCCTGAGGCAATTGTTGCCCCGCTGCCTCATAAGCTGTCTCAATGCCTTCGCAAAGCCAATGAGACAAGCACTGTTTTGAAAGTGGTCTACCTAGTGCAGCCGCACCGTGACACACAAACAGCTGAGGCGATGACCTAATCGCTGCTGTGCGCTCAACGTAACACGCCAAAGCGCACACTGGGCACAGGCGATGGAGCCTTTCCTCACTCCTCTCCCCATGAGGAGGGGGAGAAAAAGCCCACAGCTCCATGGTCTGTGATCTATATGAGCTCTTAATAACCTTCGGCACAAATGCCGGGTTAGGACGTAACACCACACTGCTCAGATCGCCATTAATGGCAAGGCAGTCAGGTCTCGTCGAAAGAGCACACAAATCACTAACACGCTTAGCCGTAGTCAAAGCGAGCAACAGTGCCATCTTCATAGACAGCATCTTGAGGGGTATTTGATTCAATGGCTCGAACGGGGACTTACATAGCGCTTCGAGTACCAAAGTCAAATCCCACTGAGGAAGCGTGGCTCTAGGCATTGGCCTAAGCCGCCGCGTTCCCAATAAGAAGTGTCTCTGCCAAACCCCTCGTGACAAGCTGAAATCGCCGCTGCAAACACCTTAATGGTGGCGTGCGGTCGCTGCTTATCAAACATAGACTGCAGGAAAGAGAGAACACTCTCAACCTGACAGCTTATGGGGTCTACATTCTCTGTGACGCACCACTGTGAAAAAACATACACCCTGGAAGTGGAACTGGCACGTGAACCCTGTATGGTCCTGATTACTGAATCAGATAACCCACAGCGCTCTAGCCTGTCCCTCTCAGGAGCCAAGCCTTCAGTGGTTGGCCGATTATGGGCAATTGCCCTATCAAGCCCCCCATCTGAAACAACGCGTTCCGTCGATGTGGAATTGGCCAAGGTGGCGCAATCAACATCTGACTCATCTCCGCAAACCATGGAGCCCCTGGGCGATCGGGGGCTATCAATATTATTGACAGCCCTCCTGATCTCACCCTGGCTAACAGTGGGAGAATGCAGGACAGCGGAGGGAATGCATACAGAAGAACTCTCGGCCACGGGTGGTGTGCGAATGCGTCCCTTCCCAGTGGCGGTTCGTCCTGTTCCTCAGAGAGAACCATAGGGGACAATGCGCGTTCACGCGTGACGCGAATAAATCCACCTCGGCTCTCCCGAACTGTTCCCAAATTTGGAGAACAATGTCCGGATGCAGACGCCACTCGTCGTCTCGAGGACCCCCTCGAGACATGAGGTCTGCTCCTACGTTCAAGTAGCCCGGAATGTGTGCTGCTCTCAATGAGCGAAGGTGCTCATGAGCCCACAGCCACAATTCATCTGCCGACCGGTGGAGAGCAGGAGACCTGACTCCTCCCTGGCGATTTATGTGGGCTACTGTGGTCCAGTTGTCTGACCAGACCAACACATCGCGACCCCGAAGGGTAGATGCGAAGTGGGTCAGAACCAGTCGAACCGTTTCCAACTCCAAGAGGTTGATGTGGCGACTCGAAGGAGGCCACACACCTCCTATCGCTTGGGTCTGACATGTCCCTCCCCATCCAGTCAGAGAGGCATCTGTAAACACTGGAATGTAGGAGGACACTTTGCCTATCGGGACTCCGTGCGTGAGAATGCGCGGGTCTCTCCAATAGTTCAGATCTGCACTGAGCGAGAGAGGAACCACCACCAACCGATGATGTTGACGCACTGGGTCTAGTCTTAGTTGGGCGAACCATCGCTGCATCCTGCGCATGCGCAGGAGTCCCAGCGGAACCACGGAATGGGCTGACGACATGAGACCCAAGAGTGACATGACTGACAGCGCCATTACCGTGTGATTCGGATGACACTTTCTCAGGGCTAGCAACAAGGCTACCCTTCGAGGGTCCGAAATTCGAGCCCTCATCATTACAGTGTCTAGCTGTATCCCCAGGTAGACAATCTGATGACTGGGCCACGGCGCGCTCTTTTTCCAATTCACAGCGAACCCCAGACGTGTGAGATGAATCACTGTCTGTGTCGTGTGAGTGAACGCCAGCTCTGCTGACGGGGCGAGAACCAGTAGGTCGTCTAGGTAGGCTAGTAGCCTTATTCCCTGACGACGCCAACGGTTCCAATGCCGCCTCCACACACTTGGAAAACGTGCGAGGTGCCAGAGCGTACCCGAATGGCATCCTCGTGTATTCGTACGCCACCCCCTTGAAAAGGTGAATCGCAGAAACTTTCTGTGACGCGGTTGCACCGGCACATGAAAGTACTTGTCCTTTAGGTCTATGCTTGTTCAAAAGTCTCCTTTCTGGACACATTCCAGTAGACGTTTTGTCGTGAGCATTCGGAAGGGCCGTTTGGTTACGCTCTCGTTGAGAATGCGTGAATCCAATATCGGCCTCATTCCCCCTGTCTTTTTGGGCACCAGGAAGTAGGGCGAATATAGCCCTTTGTTCCTTTGCTCCTGGGGAACTACTGTGACCACCTCCTTCACCAAAGGTTACGTAATCTCTGACACCAGAGCGGCCACGTTTTTGGGCGTTTTCATCACAGTCTCCACCACTCCCCTGAATGGGGGCGGGGTCCGATGGAATTGGATGGCATAACCCAACGTCTGGTGTAGCCAGCGTGAGAGGGTACAGCTTCGCCGCCACTCCCAGCAATGCAGAGAAAGCGTGAGCGCGAAGCTGTGGTACATTCAGTAGGAAGGACCTGTATTCCTCGATGGCCCTTGCCGCCGCTGTTCCCCAGCACTGAGGTGGTGGAACAGCCCAAGGCGGGCCTCCCGTGAAAGGGAGAGGAAACATCAGCGCGTTCTGAGAGAAACGGAGCGCCAATACGTTGGTTAGACCCGTAACCGTAGTATTCCGGCCCTCCGTGAATGCAGCGCGGGTCTGAACTGCACTGACCGAGGCTATAACCTGCGACAGAGTACCATCCCCAGAAAGCGATTGCGTCATCATTCCAGAATCTGGCTGTGACTGCAGTTCGCTATGAGTGCCCTTCACTACAGTACTCCTAGGAGTCTGTAATGTGAGGTCTCTATGAGGTAACCCAAGGCGGCGCCTTGATACCTTCTTAACATTCACCTTCTGTGTGTGCTCAGCTCTGCACCCTTGGTGGGCTGAACTACACTCAGCGTGGTGAGCATCAGCGCGTTCTGAGAGAAACGGGGGCGCCGATACGTTGGTTACGCCCGTAACCGTAGTATTCCGGCCCTCCGTGAACGCAGCATGGGTCTGAACTGCACTGGCCTTAGTCTGAGCCATCCCCGAATGGCGGTTGCGTCATACTGTCATTATCACTCAGAGTGGTAAGAGAGAGAGAGTGAGGTAGGGCGAACGCTCTCGGATGTATTATGGAAAAGGGGCTCTTTTTTGACAAAGTCAGGTGGAGCCAACTCTTTATTACATATCACATCAACAACAACATTTTCACCCATCCCCTCAACCGAAGGGTGGGGGGGAATAGCGGGCACGTTCCACACTGTCGTTGCGCCGTCTTCTATCCACTCCCCCACGTCCCGTCATGTGCGCCGTCTCTTGTGGCCGTCCTTAGGCTGCCAGGTCGGCGTCTTGACAACCTCCCTTGCCGGCTGCGTCATCGGGGCCACCGTGGCTGCTGGGGGGGCGGGGCCCGCTAGTTCAAAAGCGACGTCCTGTCTGCTTCCTTCATGGTCGTCAATGACAACCAGAGGGGTCATTCCGCGACCACCGAAGTGGCCATGGACCTCCCCACGCAGACAGCCAGCCTGAGTTAGGTGGAGAATAGCGCCAGAAATTCTGGACGCCTCCTCCACCTCCTCCCAGTCCAGGTCGGTCTTACCCGTGGTTAAACGGGACAGAGCGGCCGCTAGGAGGGCAATATTATTAGCTGCTGCTACAGCTTGGGCTCCCAACGTAAAAGACTTCTCTAACAGCTGCGCTGTGAGACGGTCCTTCTGCGTCGGGCAAAGGTGGCTTTCTTAGAAGAGGGCCAGGGACTCGAACCCGGTACGAGAGACGGTGAATGGGAGGTACGATTAGGCCGGCGAACACGCCGCCAAAGGTGCCTCCCATGAGCCTCAACGTATTTTGCCAGTGAGGGCATTGCTGGAGCCAATGGCTCTGCCGCTCTCCTTGGCCGGGAATAGGGGCCGCCCTCCATCATATCCACCTCCGGTGCGGAGGGAATAGGGGCAGCGCTATTTCCAAACGTCGGGCAGCCCTCTCAATGAGTCCGGGAAAATCCGAACGCAGAGAGGCTGCAGCGAAGGGACAGGGCTTCTGATCTCTCAGAGCCCGTGTCGTCATCGCCTAGGGGAACTGCAAGCCCTCTCACTCTCCCAGGGAAAGGGGGGCTTGAACGTGTGGGTCAGAGGGTCGTATTGTTCCATCGGAATATCCGCCTCCTCCCCATAATCTCCTGAGTCGGCGCCATCTGATGATGCCTCTGAAGCAGAGGCTAGCACCGACAGCACGTCCTCTAGAGGAAAATCCTCCCTAAAAAACAGCCAGCGCTGCTTCCTCTCCTTTAAAGAAAGGAGGGCGCAGGAGGCGCAATTAGGGGGATTGCTGATGCCCTCCTTGGCGTGCTGTGAACCCAAACACACGAAACATAAGTCGTGGGAGTCCACAGCCTCCATGGAGAAGCATCGGCATTGAGCTCTGAAAAGAGCTTTTGTGGGTGGAAAATCTCCTGGTGTGCTCATTGTAGGACGACGTCGATGAACTGGAAATCTACGGCGTTTCGTCTCTTCGTGGCTTCTTCAGTCCAGTCCAGTCACTGAAGATAAAGGGAGGGCTGATTGAGGGGAGGCATTCCCTCTTATAGGGACACCTGTACTCCTATTGGCTGCAGGTGTGTGCATAATTTTGTCTCAGGCTGATGCTGCCTTAGGACAGTGGGTAAACCAATAGGAGCAGAGCTCCCCTATGGGGCGGAGCTCCACGATATAGAACCCATATTTATGTTTATTTATTTTCCCTTTTGTGCTTTAACCATTTGCACATCGTTACAACACTGTATATATACATATGACATTTGGAAATATCTTTAATCTTTTTGAACTTTTGTGAGTGTTTACTGTTAATTTTTGTTGTTTATTTCACTTTAGTTAATTATCTATTTCACTTGCTTTGGCAATGTTAACATATGTTTCCCATGCCAATAAAGCCCCCTTGAATTTAATTAGAGAGAGAGAGAGAGTTGTAAGATGGTAATTCAAAACGTAATTTCCAAAACGGTGACAAATACTGACATTTAATCAATTACAAATTACATGACCCTCCCTGGAATAAAAAAAAACTAAACTCTCCCCCTGACTGAATTTGAAAAAGCATGACGCAATCCCCCGGGAAATACAGTAATTGCGTTAATTTCTGCCTGGCCCTAAAGAATCATGTATTTATACTATAGTCCAGCTGGGGGCAGTAAAGCAAGATATTGGATGCCAACCACCATTAATGTCCACTGAAGAAGAAGAAGAAGGAGACGAGTTTGTCATTGCAAATATTTTCCGATATGTGAGATAATTTACTTGTTCTCTGTAATATCGTATAGCTTTGGAATCGTGACATTATCTAGTGTGGAGGAAAAGATGCAGGTTTCTAGACTCATACCCAGACTCTGAGAAGGGATTGCGTGACGATTCGTTTGGCACCCGCGTGACCCAACATGACAACGTGAACGCGAATGTCCGACAGTCTACTGGGTGAGGCGTTATACGTTCCTCCATTCATTGCCGAATGAGATTCCTAGATCCTCCTTTCTCTAATATCTCTGCAATGAGCTCTTAAATCGAGATAGCTGTGTATTTTGCTACTGCATGGCCAGTGTGAGCCAGAATGTCTGATGAAAAAACGCTGAAGAAAATGTGGATTCCCCAATGGATCCGGTAAGTCTGGTTTCCTTCTAACAGTATAGGCCTGCTGTATAAAATGTCTATGCCTAGTTTTTATCATATTTGAACCTCCACATTCCTCTGTTCCGTGTTAATGGCTGGACAAAAAAAATAAAAAGACTGTAAAACTTGGGATTTGTTTTCCTTCAGCAAGGTAACCTACTACTATATCATGCGTAGGAATCTGTATCTAGAACTTAATGATCTCTCCTTCCTCCCAAAGTTTTCACCTCCACTGATTTGAAAATCTGATTATCCTTTATATGACCAGATACTCGGAAGTGGTCACTCACAATGAAAATACATCTTCTTCTGTGGGGTTTATTGGCGGTTGTCATCCAACGTTATGGTACATTACGCCACCTACTGTACTGGAGTGTGGGCCAGCGACAGGGATCGAGGAACTAAATCCTATATGACATCCCCGTTTCTCTTAAAAAATATAAATATTTGAGACTGTATGTAACGATGTTCTACTCAGTATGCTCATCAAACTCAATCCCTGTACCCCCTTCTCCCTCATACTGGATCAGTCTCTCTCTTTCCCTATTATACTGCCCACACTGTATCAGTACATGCTCCACTGTCTCTGTTTCCTGGCAGTAATCACACCTTCCTGTTGGATGCTTTCCTATCACATTTAATGACTTATTCAGCTGGCTGTGTCCCACCCTTAGCCTTGTAAGGATGGCCTCCTCTCTTCTGTCCATTCCTACCATCCTCCCCAACTTTACTCTGTACCTGGAATAGGGGCGGCAGGTAGCCTAGCGGTTTAGGCGTTGGGCCAGTAACCCGAGCCGACTAGGTGAAAAATCTATCAATGTGCCTTTGAGTAACTTAACCCTAATTGCTCCCGTAAGTCGCTCTAGATAACATTTGCCTGCTAAATGACTAAAATGTAAACAATGAATAGATGCCTGCCCTTAGTGTCACTGTTTCACTGTTCCTGCCATCTCTGCACCACCGCTGCCCATATCATTCCCTTAGCCTCTGCCTTGCTCATTGGCACCTCTACCTCCTGTCTCCTAAGGGCCTGTTTAGCTAGCATATCTACTTCCTCATTCCCTTCCACCCCCACATGGGCCGGGACCCAAGCAAAGCTTATATGGACACCCAGCTGTCTCATCTGGGCATGAATTTAAATTCCCTCATATAGCAGGCCTTGTCTGCTATGTGAGCTAAATTATTGCAGGCTTATCAACACAGTACATGAGTCAGAACATATACAGTGGGGAGAACAAGTATTTGATACACTGACGATTTGGCAGGTTTTCCTACTTACAAAGTATGTAGAGGTCTGTAATTTTTATTAAAAATCCAGAAAATCACATTGTATGATTTTTTAAGTAATTGATTTTCATTTTATTGCATGACATACAGTGGGGAAAAAAGTATTTAGTCAGCCACCAATTTTTCAAGTTCTCCCACTTAAAAAGATGAGAGGCCTGTAATTTATCATAGGTACACGTCAACTATGACAGACAAAATGAGAATTTTTTTTCCAGAAAATCACATTGTAAGATTTTTTAATGAATTTATTTGCAAATTATGGTGGAAAATAAGTATTTGGTCTGTTACGAACCCCGTGGCTTTAAACGTCTAGGGTGGATGGACATGAGACCCGTGAACATAATTCATGCGAATTAGAAGCGTGACATGGAACAGTGAAAACTAAAACTACACGACAACCATAAACTACCGTCAAACATAAAAGGTTTATTTTTGAACACACGGTAAAGGTTTGGGAAAAAGGGCTGAGCAGGACCCAAGAAATGAAACAATAGTGTAAAAAAAAAACTAAACTGATCTTGCCTGCCTCAAGAACCGCTAAGCTACTGCTAATCATACAAAAATACAGTGGGTGGTCCGCTCAGGTCTAACTAGTGTTTTTAGACAGTTTTCTTCCCTACGGGTAATGTACACCCAAGGGCAACTTGCTTAAATTCCCCTTTTCCCAGAAACAAAGTTACCAAACAGAGTAACCAGCAAATGAGTGAGTACACAAAACACCACAGTATCCATACCACATAAGGAAATAGTCTCTCCTAACAAACACAACTGACCGGCTTTTTAAACAATGGGATGTGTGATTGAAAAAACCAGAAACAGGTGGTGCAATGCAGAGGAATGTTCACTGATTGGTCCACCTTAGCAATCAGCAGACACCCCAACGACCACCAATCAGGAAACAACAGGACACCTGTGATTAGGGCAGAAGGAGAGGAAAAACACAAAAACTGCAGATTCAAATTGCAGATTTACCTATTGCAGATTCAGTCTTCCCAGCCTGGTGCAGGTCTACAATTTTGTTTCTGGTGTCCTTTGACAGCTCTTTGGTCTTGGCCATAGTGGAGTTTGGAGTGTGACTGTTTGAGGTTGTGGACAGGTGTCTTTTATACTGATAACAAGTTCAAACAGGTGCCATTAATACAGGTAACGAGTGGAGGACAGAGGAGCCTCTTAAAGAAGAAGTTACAGGTCTGTGAGAGCCAGAAATCTTGCTTGTTTGTAGGTGACCAAATACTTATTTTCCACCATCATTTGCAAATAAATTCATTAAAAATCCTACAATGTGATTTTCTGGATTTTTTCTCTCAATTTGTCTGTCATAGTTGACGTGTACCTATGATGAAAATTACAGGCTCTCTCTCATCTTTTTAAGTGGGAGAACTTGCACAATTGGTGGCTGACTAAATACTTTTTTACCCCACTGTAAGTATTTGATACATCAGAAAAGCAGAACTTAATATTTGGTACAGAAACCTTTGTTTGCAATTACAGAGATCATACGTTTCCTGTAGGTCTTGACCAGGTTTGCACACACTGTAGCAGGGATTTTGGCCCACTCCTCCATACAGACCTTCTCCAGATCCTTCAGGTTTCGGGGCTGTCGCTGGGCAATACGGACTTTCAGCTCCCTCCAAAGATTTTCTATTGGGTTCAGGTCTGGAGACTGGCTAGGCCACTCCAGGACCTTGAGATGCTTCTTACGGAGCCACTCCTTAGTTGCCCTGGCTGTGTGTTTCGGGTCGTTGTCATGCTGGAAGACCCAGCCACGACCCATCTTCAATGCTCTTACTGAGGGAAGGAGGTTGTTGGCCAAGATCTCGCGATACATGGCCCCATCCATCCTCCCCCTCAATACGGTGCAGTCGTCCTGTCCTCTTTGCAGAAAAGCATCCCCAAAGAATGATGTTTCTACCTCCATGCTTCACGGTTGGGATGGTGTTCTTGGGGTTGTACTCATCCTTCTTCTTCCTCCAAACACGGCGAGTGGAGTTTAGACCAAAAAGCTATATTTTTGTCTCATCAGACCACATGACCTTCTCCCATTCCTCCTCTGGATCATCCAGATGGTCATTGGCAAACTTCAGACGGGCCTGGACATGCGCTGGCTTGAGCAGGGGGACCTTGCGTGCGCTGCAGGATTTTAATCCATGACGGCGTAGTGTGTTACAAATTGTTTTCTTTGAGACTGTGGTCCCAGCTCTTTTCAGGTCATTGACCAGGTCCTGCCGTGTAGTTCTGGGCTGATCCCTCACCTTCCTCATGATCATTGATGCCCCACGAGGTGAGATCTTGCATGGAGCCCCAGACCGAGGGTGATTGACCGTCATCTTGAACTTCTTCCATTTTCTAATAATTGCGCCAACAGTTGTTGCCTTCTCACCAAGCTGCTTGCCTATTGTCCTGTAGCCCATCACAGCCTTGTGCAGGTCTACAATTTTATCCCTGATGTCCTTACACAGCTCTCTGGTCTTGGCCATTGTGGAGAGGTTGATTGAGTGTGTGGACAGGTGTCTTTTATACAGGTAACAAGTTCAAACACGTGCAGTTAATACAGGTAATGAGTGGAGAACAGGAGGGCTTCTTAAAGATCAGGTCTGTGAGAGCCGGAATTCTTACTGGTTGGTAGGTGATCAAATACTTATGTCATGCAATAAAATGCAAATTAATTACTTAAAAATTATACAATGTGATTTTCTGGATTTTTGTTTTAGATTCCGTCTCTCACAGTATGATAAAAATTACAGACCTCTACATGCTTTGTAAGTAGGAAAACCTGCAAAATCGGCAGTGTATCAAATACTTGTTCTCCCCACTGTAACTACTGTCTGGCTTGACTTCCTCCACCCACTGCAAGGCCAACAGTACGGCCATCAGCTCTTCCATGTACACAGACAGGTAGAATGTAATACGTCTCCTGACAGCCACCCCACTTTCCTGTTTAACAAAGGCTGATCCAGTCCGACCTGTCCATGGGTCTTTTGATCCATCTGTATATATGTCCAAAAAATACAGATTTACCATTTCCAGTCGTTTTTTTAAAGAAGTCGCATGGATCAACCCCCTCCCTGTCTTTCCGTACTCACTCTAGCACTTGTAAATCAACTACTGGAGGTGGGAATAGCCATGGTGGACTCACAGGGATAGGTACCGTGGGGCTAAAGTCCCTACCATACAATCCCAAATGCCTCGCCTGGTTATCACCCACCCATCCAAAGGTTTTATTCTGTCCATGTTCATGCTCCCAACTTTTCTGTAGAACCCTTTTTGTGGGGTGACACACCCCATGTTCCTGTAAGTTAACCCAATAATTATTTGCCAGCGATTGCCTTTTAATATGTAATGGCAATGAAAATAAATGTCTTCAAAAAAGGAAGGCAGTCGTTACCACAACCACAAAGTCAAAAATATAGATCGTAGAAATTCATGTAAACAGAAATGTGCTTTTTGGATTTTAATGTTAGGGTCAAGCATAAGGTTAGCAGTGTGGCTAATTAATAAATCTAAAAACTCTAAAATTACACTATACTTTAATAAATATCAAAAAAATCTAAAAAAAAAAATTTTATAGCTTTACAAAACTTCCTCTAATCATAATATTAATTCAACAGTGACTCGCTCCATAGAGTACTAATATTTTTATTTTAACTTTTATTTTAACTAGTCAAGTCAGTTAAGAACAAATTCTTATTTACAATGACGGCCTACACCGTCCAAACCCGGACGACGCTGGGCCAATTTTGCGCCGCCCTATGGGACTCCCAATCACAGCCGGTTGTGATACAGCCTGGAATCGAACCAGGGGGTCTGTAGTGACACCTCAAGCACTGAGATGCAGTGCCTTAGATCGCTGCGCCACTCGGGAGCCCGACTTTTGATACAGGATTTCTTAATGTCTGTAAAATCATGAGCTGTATGTGAGTGACAGAGGACAAGGACACGCCATGTGTTGTGTCGGTCACGGATGGGGGCCAGAAGGTCGGTGTGCCAAAGATAGATTGGGGGCCACTGTTGCTAATCTTAGGAGGAGTACGTGATGGAATGGCCTGGCTAGGGTGCCACATGATACCATGTAGGGGGATCCTATTGTAGTCGGACACTCAATAATGGTTGGCAACTGTTGGACAGAAGTAGATTGGAGAGCATCATAAACTGAGGGATTTTCTATGGAAGTCATTCAGATGACAAGAGGCTACGCCCGTACCGCTTGTCATTGAATCCAGTACTGTAACAATCAAATAAACATAAATAAACTCTCCATCTAAAGTGTTCAACTATTCTCTTACATCCTGAAGTACTCGATACCAGAGAAACTCGTCATAACAAGTACGATCAAACTTCACACAGGAAGCGGAGCAGATCCTAATCCAGGCGTTTCTCATCTCCCGTCTGGACTTCTGCAACTCAGTATCATGTTATTAACATAAAAATATATATATTAAATGTTCTTATTACATGCTAGAACAAAACAAATATAGTGTTGAGTTTTTGCTCTCATCTGATTGGCAGGTAATCCATCAATCAACTACAAAGTAGCAGTAGGTGGGATCTCCACTCATAACAATAGTAACAATGCAAAACAAAATGATTCACATGGATACATTAATTCATATCAAATCCTGGTCTCTTCTACATAATACAACTAATGAATATGCAATCAGCAATGTAAAACAAAACAAGACAACATGAAACCACATTCCAGATGTATGTTTTACAATGACATTTACATGCAAGCATTCGTTCCTTCTAACAAATCACCAATAAAATGTGGAATAGTAAGGTATAAGATATTATCAAGTGTATTTCCAGAGTGAAGAGAGAGAAGTTTGGTAGGAGACCTTAGTAGTCGTGAGAAAACAGAAGAGTGTGAGGTCTGTGGTTGACATGACCTATAAGTACTGATGGGCAGAGCTGGCTTCCTGCCCCCATGATGCCTCTTCCTAACAACCAACACATCCTTCGCTTCACAATAAAAATGTGTGAACATCTTTTGGAGCACACTTAATATACAATAAGGAAAGTTGAAAGATATCCCAATTAATATATTTACAAATAAATGCAACAACATAATTTGACCACACTAATAGTCCTATGGCTTCTGTACTTCCGTATGTCCCATCAGCTACACTAAAACCTGGTGAAGGGATTTACAAGAAATATGTGAACATCTTTTAGGACCAAACTAATTATACAAGAGGCCTATGATCCTTATAAAAAATGTATTATTATTATAGATTTAAAAAAACATAACTAAAGTGATAAGCAGATGTTGTTGAGCAGATAATGGATTGAATTTATTGATCTGTTGAATACATGAATACACACCTAGTATTATTGAAACATTATACAATTATTTAATGGATAATAGGAGTTAATGAAATTAGATACAGCTCTGAACACCCCCACCCCACCACACACACAGCACTCCTACTCCGAGATGCTTGATACATATAGATCCAGAGCTGCATATTATGCTACACAGGTTACCATGGTAATCAGACTTAGTAAACTGTTGGGAGATAGATGACTCTTTTCAAAATGTTTTCTTTTGAAAGTTTATTTAGGGATCTGGAACCGGTGCTTGAGAGGGGGAGATGAAAGAATACAGGTTTGTGCTTTCTGGTGTTTTATCAGTGACCCTGAACGAGCAAAGCTCTTTCCACATAGACAGCTATAAGTCTTCTCTCCAGTGTGTATGCATTGGTGTGCTGTCAGGGTGGAATCTCGAGCAAAACTATTTCCACACTGAACACAGCTATAAGGGTTCTCACCTGTGGGTATACGTTGGTGTGTGGTCAGGTGTCCTGACTTCCTGAAGCTCTTCCCACACTGATCACAGCTATAAGTATTCTCTCCTGTGTATAAGTTGGTGTGTAGTCAGGTGTCCTGACCTCCTGAAGCTCTTCCCCACACTGATCACAGCTATAAGGCTTCTCTCCTGTGTGTATGCGTTGGTGTGCAGTAAGGGCTCCTGATTGACTGAGGCTCTTCCCACAATTAAAGCAGGGGTAAGGCTTCTCCCCTGTATGAATTCTCTGAGAGTTAAGGTTTTAGGTGCAGCGGAACGCTTCCCACACAGAGAGCAGCAGTATGGTTTCTCTCCAGTGTGAATCCGCTGGTGAATTATCAATTCCTTCTGTTTAGCAAATCCCTTCCCACAGTCAAAGCAGCAGTGGTGAGGTTTCTTCCCTATATGTCTCTGCTGGTGTTTCTTGAGGTGTTCTGATCTGGGGAGACTCTTCTCTTTCTTGTCAGCATCATGTTGTTGTTGAGGCTCCCCAGATGATAAGCCCCTCCCACTGAGATAGCAACGGTTAGGGCTGTCCCCTGTGAAACAAAGATATTGAATAGCATGGACATCTGAAATCAGGCTACCTGATGGGACTTTGATAAATGCAGAACATTGACAATCAAAATAAACGTACTACCGCAGGGATCATGTTATTTGTAATGTCAATGAT
Organism: Coregonus clupeaformis; assembly: GCF_020615455.1. Classification (NCBI taxonomy): domain Eukaryota; kingdom Metazoa; phylum Chordata; class Actinopteri; order Salmoniformes; family Salmonidae; genus Coregonus; species Coregonus clupeaformis. The sequence continues at coordinate 224,202 of NW_025534242.1, forward strand.
TATGTTATTTACTTTTAGTAACTCCATATACAGTTGAAGTCCTCTGGTCCTCTGTAGCTCAGCTGGTAGAAACGGCAAGGTAGTGGGTTTGATCCCCGGGACAACCCATACACAAAAAATATATAATTATGCACGCATGACTGTAAGTCGCTTTGGATAAAAGCGTCTGCTAAATGGCATATTATTTTTGAGAAGCATATTTAATTCAGAATTCGGACATATAAAGTTTGTATGTGAGAACTATTTCTATGTCACAATCGTCTAAAGGAGCGGACCAATGCGCAGCGTTGCGAGTGAACATGATGACTTTATTTAATACAGCAACCACGAAAACAACAAATGACGATACGTGAAGTCCTCTGTGACACCGACAGAACATAGAACACTGGAACAATACCTTAACTTGGAACAATAACCCACAAAACAAAGGTGAAAACTGACAGTTTAAATATGGCTCCCAATCAGAGATAACGAGCCGACAGCTGACACTCGTTACCTCCGATTGGGAGTCATTGACTACAACATACAACCACCTAGAACAACAACCCACAGACCTGCAAACATAGAAATACACCCGACAGAACTACCAACATAGAAAACACCCAAATCCCCAACAAAACAACATACACTCTAGCTCACATACAAAGTCCTAGAGCCAGAGTGTCACAGTACCCCTAAAGGTGCGAACTCCGGCGCACCAACATCAGGACTAGGGAGGGTCTGGGTGGGCGTCTGTCCACGGTGGCGGCTCTGGCCCCGGTCGTGATCCCCACCCCACCACAGTCACAACCTGCTTCGTAGCCTCCTCCCAATGACCACCCTCCAACTAACCCCACCTGGACTAAGGGGCAACACCGGACTAAGGGGCAGCATCGGCCTAAGGGCAGCACCGGGATAAGGGGGCAGCACCGGTATAAGGGGCAGCACCGAACAAGGGGCAGCACCGGGCTAAGGGGCAGCACCGGACTAAGGGGCGCACCGGACTACGGGCAGTACCGGACTAAGGGGCAGCACCGGGCTAAGGGGCAGCACCGGACTAGGGAGGCAGCACCGGACTACGGGCAGTACCGGACTAAGGGGCAGTACCGGACTAAGGGGCAGTACCAGGCTAAGGGACAGCACCAGGATAAGGGACAGCACCAGGATAAGGAGCAACACCGAGCTAAGGGGCAGCACCTGACTAAATGGCGGATCCTGGCTGGCTGGCTCTGGCGGATCCTGGCTGGCTGGCGGATCCTGGCTGGACGGCTCTGGCGGATCCCGGCTGGACGGCTCTGGCGGATCCTGGCTGGACGGCTCATGGCTGGCTGACGGATCTGGCTGCTCATGGCTGACTGACGGATCTGGCTGCTCGGCTGGCTGACGGATCTGGCTGCTCACTGGCTGGCTGACGGATCTGGCTGCTCATGGCTGGCTGACGGATCTGGCTGCTCATGGCTGGCTGACGGATCTGGCTGCTCGTGGCTGGCTGACGGATCTGGCTGCTCATGGCTGGCTGACGGATCTGGCTGCTCGTGGCTGGCTGGACGGATCTGGCTGCTCATGGCCGACTGACGGATCTGGCTGATCCTGTCTGGCGGAAGGCTCTGGCTGATCCTGTCTGGCAGAAGGCTCTGGCTGATCCTGTCTGGCAGAAGGCTCTGGCTGATCCTGTCTGGCAGAAGGCTCTGGCTGATCCTGTCTGGCAGAAGGCTCTGGCTGATCCTGTCTGGCGGAAGGCTCTGGCTGATCCTGTCTGACGGAAGGCTCTAGCGGCTCCGGTCTGGCGGACGGCTCTGATGGCTCATGGCAGACGGGCGGCTTTGCAGGCTTAGGGCAGACGGGCAGTTCAGGCCCCGTTGGGCAGATGGCAGACTCTGGCCGTCTGAGGCGCATCGTAGGCCTGGTGCATGGTGCCGGAACAGGAGGTACCGGGCTGAGGACACGCATCTCAGGGCTAGTGCGGGGAGAAGCAACAGGGCATGCTGGACCCTGGGGACGCACCGTAGGCCTGATGCGTGGTGCCGGAACTGGAGGTACCGGGCTGAGGACACGCATCTCAGGGCTAGTGCGGGAAGCAGCAACAGGGCATGCTTGGCCCTGGGGACGCACCCGTAGGCCTGATGCGTGGTGCCGGAACTGGAGGTACCGGGCTGAGGACACGCATCTCAGGGCTAGTGCGGGGAGTCGGAACAGGGCATGCTGGACCCTGGGGACTCCCATAACGCCTAGTGCGGGGAGCCGGAACAGGGCATGCTGGACCCTGGGGACTCACCTCACGCCTAGTGCGGAGAGCAGGAACAGGCCGGGCGGGGCTGGCGACGCGCACCGTATCCCTGGTGCGAGTGGCCGGAACAGGCCGGGCCGGGCTGGGCGGCGCACCGTATCCCTGGTGCGTGGAGTAGAACAGGCCGGGCTGGGCTGGCGAAGCGCACCGTATCCCTGGTGCGTGGAGTAGGAACAGGCCGGGCTGGGCTGGCGAGCGCACCGTATCCCTGGTGCGTGGAGTAGGAACAGGCCGGGCTGAGCTGGCGGCGCGCACCGCATACTTGGTGCGTATGGCAGGAACAGGCCGAACCGGGCTGGCGACGCGCACCTTACACTTAGTGCGAGGGACCGGAACAGGCCGTACCGCACGGGGAACACACACTACTGGCTGCACCCTCGGGACTAGGAACGGGCCGGACCGAACTGGTTACACACCCCAGTACCTCACGCCGTGCCTCAACACCTTCCTTCCCTGCTTTACCCAGTAGCCCCCTTGACCTGGTAGCCCACTGAATCCGTCCCTTCTCTGCCTCCGTCAGCCCCCTTAACCTGGCAGCCCTCTGACTCTGCCTTGTGGCAGCCTCCTGCTGCTCCGTCGCCCAAGCCATGTGCCCCCCAAAAAAATTTCTTGGGGTTGCCTCTCGTCCTTCCGACGTTGGCTCTGCCGACGCCGTTGCTCCTCTCTCCGTCGCCTCTCCTCTGTTTCGCTCCATGGACGGCGATCCATGCCGTCCAGGATTTCTTCCCACGTCCAGGACCCTTTACCGTCCAACAGTTCCTCCCATGTCCAGACCCTTTGCTCCTGGACGCGCTGCTTGGTCCTTTTTTGGTGGGTTATTCTGTCACGATCGTCTAAAGGAGCGGACCAATGCGCAGCGTTGCGAGTGAACATGATGACTTTATTTAATACAGCAACCACGAAAACAACAAATGACGATACGTGAAGTCCTCTGTGACACCGACAGAACATAGAACACTGGAACAATACCTTAACTTGGAACAATAACCCACAAAACAAAGGTGAAAACTGACAGTTTAAATATGGCTCCCAATCAGAGATAACGAGCCGACAGCTGACACTCGTTACCTCCGATTGGGAGTCATTGACTACAACATACAACCACCTAGAAAAACAACCCACAGACCTGCAAACATAGAAATACACCCGACAGAACTACCAACATAGAAAAACACCCAAATCCCCAACAAAACAACATACACTCTAGCTCACATACAAAAGTCCTAGAGCCAGAGTGTCACATTCTAAGCTGCATACTTTCAGTTTTTCTGAACTCACTGCACTCGATCAAAATAAGTTTGCTTGCGCCGCTAATGCTAGCACATGTACAGATTAAATACACCACTATAACTCTGATTAAAGAGTTTACATGTCCTAATCATTCTAAAGATTGCTCAGAAAAGCAGGTGTTTTTAACTGCGTTACTTGGATTGTCACCTTAAGCCAATTAAGATAAGCAGAGTAAGGTGTTTACATGACTAATGCCATACTCAGCCTACTGCCATAATCAGTTTAATGTCCAATTATGAGTGTGTATGTAAACATACTCATTGTAAAGCACTAGTTATTTTGTTGCTTTGACAAAGTCATTTCTGAACATTATTATGAATGTTATTAGTAATTCATTTACGTCTGTCCCTCATTTTAAGGTTGATATGATGAGTTTCTGTGGTATTAAGGAATTCAGGATGCATTAATATAACTAAACACTTAGATGGAGATTTGATACAAGGTATTGAATAATATGGTACCAGATTCAACACAACAAGATAGACGTAAGTTGCCTCTTGCTGTCCGAATGATAGACCCAGAGATCTCTGTTTATATACTTGAGTGTAAACAAGTTCTAACCAACAGTTGCCAACCATCATTGGGTGTCACTCCCAACCCCGATGGTATCAGTTTGCACCCCAGTCAGGACATTCTATCACGTAGTCATTCTAAGATTAACAGCAGTGGCCCCCCAGAATTCCTGGCACCCAGACTATCTGGCACACATCAGTGACATAAATAAATGGAATGTCCTCATCCTCAAATCCTATGTAACACGTAGTATCAAAGGTAAACTGTGATGGGAATGTTAAACCTTTATCATGCTTTTTCTTTAAACTTAATTGCTTCTGCCTTAATTCTGAGATGATTGATATAACTAGATCATATGACATGGGATTGTGTGTGCAGGGGTATGGGCCTGTTTCTAACTGTTCTGTGGCTGTGGATGTGTAGCATAGGAACCTAGTTTTAGGGAAGTATGGACATGATGTCTGGGCGCACAGCCAAGAGCTGACAGGCGAGACCTATGCTTTCCTGCTAGTCAGAAGGGAAAGAACCGGTTCCTCTCAATCTACTGAAACCAGAGCAAAGTGTTAAATCCTGCGCTCTAATGATAAAGCTGTTGTCCTGGCTAAGGCCTGTTGCTGAGAAAAAGGTTCAAACTTGGTGTGTGTGTGTGGGTGTCCAGCCCCACATCATCTAGGTAGACAGCGAAAGACGCTTTCTTGCTCGGGTCAAGGGGCCATTAATCTACTATTGAGGAACTATGTCTGGGGAGATTTCCTGTTGTTTTGACAACCTTTTTCACAGTTAGTCTGCACCCCAGTTTCGTCTCATTGTCCAGCACATACACACACCAAGATCACAAGTTTTGTACATGCTTGCATAAGATGACTTGCCTATATAAGGTTTCTGTACTCCTCGTGTCATTCCAGCTCTCTGGCGTACACCTTAGAAGTGCATGTCCGACCAGCTCCATTATTGCAGTAATTAATTGGTAAATAAAGTATAATTGTTTGAAGAAATAAAAAAATCTCTCCTTAATGGGTAGAATTTCCACAACACAACCCTGTTACATGAACTGAACTCTCGTTTTAATGTGGTGAAACTAGGCCTTTAAAATATATACAGTGGGGGAAAAAAGTATTTAGTCAGCCACCAATTGTGCAAGTTCTCCCACTTAAAAAGATGAGAGAGGCCTGTAATTTTCATCATAGGTACACGTCAACTATGACAGACAAAATGAGAAAAAAAATCCAGAAAATCACATTGTAGGATTTTTTATGAATTTATTTGCAAATTATGGTGGAAAATAAGTATTTGGTCAATAACAAAAGTTTCTCAATACTTTGTTATATACCCTTTGTTGGCAATGACACAGGTCAAACGTTTTCTGTAAGTCTTCACAAGGTTTTCACACACTGTTGCTGGTATTTTGGCCCATTCCTCCATGCAGATCTCCTCTAGAGCAGTGATGTTTTGGGGCTGTCGCTAGCAACACAGACTTTCAACTCCCTCCAAAGATTTTCTATGGGGTTGAGATCTGGAGACTAGCTAGGCCACTCCAGGACCTTGAAATGGAATGTAATACGTCTCCTGACAGCCACCCCACTTTTCTGTTCAACAAAGGCTGATCCTGTCTTTGGGTCTTTTGATCCATCTGTATATATGGGCAATTTTTTTTGATTTTACAGTTTCCAGGCACCTTTTAAAGAACTCTCATGGATCAACACCATCCCTGTCGTTCCGTGCTCTCTCCAACACTTGTAAATCAACTACTGGAGGTGGGAGTAGCCATGGTGGACTCACAGGGATAGGTACCGTGGGGCTAATGTCCCTGCCATACAATCCCATCTGCCTCGCCTGGTTTTCACCCACCCATCCAAAGGTTTTATTCTGTCCACGTTCATGCTCCCAACTTTTCTGTAGAACCCCTTTTGTGGGGTGAGACAACCCATGTTCCAATAATTAATTGCTTTCTAATATGTAACGGCAATGAAATATATGTCTTAAAAAATGAAAGGCAGTTGGGAGGAGGCAAGATCAGGTGGGACCATTCTAGCCAATGAGAGGGCAGACACGCATGTGAACAACAGGCACAACGGTTTCCACTAGTTACCACAAACACAAAGTCAAAAATGTATATCGTAGAAATTCATGAAAACAAAAATGTGCTTTTTTTATTTTAAGTTAGGGTCAGGCATAAGGTTAGAACTGTGGTGTGTGGTTAAGGTTGGGTTTCAAATTACATTTTTTTTTTTGGGGGGGGGTTAAGTTTCCAGCATGTCACGTGACCTACTTTTATCAGTACACTCATAACAACCTAATCATTATGAAACCTATATTCGATCAAATAAGCCACAAGTCGCCTCTTCCTCTCTGTTTTGAAAGGAAATGACTGGTATAAGAAATATGGTGGAAACTCTGACTAGCCCATGCCTCCACCAACCCAATGCTATTAGATTTGTGGGAAGTAGTGAACGATTGAACATTTTAGGAAAAATGAGATATTCTAGGGATGCACCCAAATCAATCAGAGGTGTAGACTAAATTAATCAAATATTTGGTTTAATGATAAACTGTTTAATGTTTATTGTGGCCAACAGGACAAAGCTAGCCCATTCCCCTCCACCCTCCAGGAGTCCACAGGTCAAACACCTCCCGGTACCGCTTTACTGCAGGGTCTGGTCGACTGCAGGAAAACACCGGGGCAGAGTGGAACTGAGAGAGGAGGAGGAGGAGAAGAGAAGGAAGATGGAGATTTGATTTCATTAAGTAAGAACCATGGTGTGTAGATTACACTACAGTCTGCTTCTGTAACAATAGTGGAGGTGCATAAAGATGGCGGCCCGCATGTACTTACCACAAATTCCTAATTTTGCTAAATTCACTGTATTGTACATTGCTCTCCTTTACTGTTTTTTTGGTTTAGTCATTAGCACAGTAAACATGATCCCAATTTTAGCTTCAAGACAACAGCAGTTTGAAAAACCGAAAAAGTAGATTGTGTTGATTTATTGCCACATTGAACAATGTCGCGCACCGTAGTTTCAAAACTCAGTGGATAGTGCTAAAACAATGACTTCATATCAGAAGTCTGCCATCTTTATGCGCTTTAGTCATTCATTGATTAATTACATTATAGGGTTTAATATACAGTGGGGGAAAAAAGTATTTAGTCAGCCACCCTAGTCATAGACTGTTCTCTCTGCTACCGCACGGCAAGTGGTACCGGAGTGCCAAGTCTAGGTCCAAAAGACTTCTCAACAGCTTCTACCCCCAAGCCATAAGACTCCTGAACAGCTAATCATGGCTACCCGGACTATTTGCACTGCCCCCCCACCCCATCCTTTTACGCTGCTGCTACTCTGCTAAGTATTTATGCATAGTCACTTTAACTCTACCCATATGTACATACTACCTCAACTACCTCAACTAGCCGGTGCCCCCGCACATTGACTCTGCAACGGTACCCCCCTGTATATATAGCCTCCCTACTGTCACTTTATTTTTTACTTCTGCTCTTTTTTCTCAACACTTTTTGTTGTTGTTTTATCCTTACTTTTTTGTTTAAAATAAATGCACTGTTGGTTAAGGGCTGTAAGGAAGCATTTCACTGTAATGTCTGCACCTGTTGTATTCGGCGCATGTGACCAATAAAATTTGATTTGATTTGATTGTGTTGTTCTCCCACTTAAAAAGATGAGAGGCCTGTAATTTTCATCATAGGTACACGTCAACTATGACAGACAAAATGAGAAAAACAAATCCAGAAAATCACATTGTAGGATTTTTTATGAGCTTATTTGCAAATTATGGTCGAAAATAAGTATTTGGTCAATAACAAAAGTTTCTCAATACTTTGTTATATACCCTTTGTTGGCAATGACACAGGTCAAATGTTTTCTGTAAGTCTTCACAAGGTTTTCACACACTGTTGCTGATATTTTGGCCCATTCCTCCATGCAGATCTCCTCTAGAGCAGTGATGTTTTGGGGCTGTCGTAGGGCAACACGGACTTTCAACTCCCTCCAAAGATGTTCTATTGGGTTGAGATCTGGAGACTGGCTAGGCCATTCCAGGACCTTGAAATGCTTCTTACGAAGCCACTCCTTCGTTGCCCGGGCGGTGTGTTTGGGATCATTGTCATGCTGAAAGACCCAGCCACGTTTCATCTTCAATGCCCTTGCTGATGGAAGGAGGTTTTCACTCAAAATCTCACGATACATGGTCCCATTCATTCTTTCCTTTACACGGATCAGTCGTCCTGGTCCCTTTGCAGAAAAACAGCCCCAAAGCATGATGTTTCCACCCCCATGCTTCACAGTAGGTATGGTGTTCTTTGGATGCAACTCAGCATTCTTTGTCCTCCAAACACGACGAGTTTAGTTTTTACCAAAAAAGTTATATTTTGGTTTCATCTGACCATATGACATTCTCCCAATCCTCTTCTGGATCATCCAAATGCACTCTAGCAAACTTCAGACGGGCCTGGACATGTACTGGCTTAAGCAGGGGGACACGTCTGGCACTGCAGGATTTGAGTCCCTGGTGGCGTAGTGTGTTACTGATGGTAGGCTTTGTTACTTTGGTCCCAGCTCTCTGCAGGTCATTCACTAGGTCCCCCCGTGTGGTTCTGGGATTTTTGCTCACCGTTCTTGTGATCATTTTGACCCCACGGGGTGAGATCTTGCGTGGAGCCCCAGATCGAGGGAGATTATCAGTGGTCTTGTATGTCTTCCATTTCCTAATATTTGCTCCAACAGTTGGATTTCTTCAAACCAAGTTGCTTACCTATTGCAGATTCAGTCTTCCCCAGCCTGGTGCAGGTCTACAATTTTGTTTCTGGTGTCCTTTGACAGCTCTTTGGTCTTGGCCATAGTGGAATTTGGAGTGTGACTGTTTGAGGTTGTGGACAGGTGTCTTTTATACTGATAACAAGTTCAAACAGGTGCCATTAATACAGGTAACGAGTGGAGGACAGAGGAGCCTCTTAAAGAAGAAGTTACAGGTCTGTGAGAGCCAGAAATCTTGCTTGTTTGTAGGTGACCAAATACTTATTTTCCACCATAATTTGCAAATAAATTCATAAAAATCCTACAATGTGATTTTCTGCAAAAAATTACAGGCCTCTCATCTTTTAAGTGGGAGAACTTGCACAATTGGTGGCTGACTAAATACTTTTTTTCCCCCCACTGTATATATTGATGAAAATATCTGGGTCGTTCCACCCATTTTTTAAAGTGTAAAATGGTAAAAGAAATACAAATGTTGTTCACCTAATTAACATTTGGCCATAAATAGCACATGTTCAACTTCATAAACATGTTTTCCAATCTCAAGACATTGAATAAAACTATTACTATACTAAGTGCTATGTGCCAAATAAAGTGACATGGTTGAACGTAACAGGGGACTGCTGAAAACAACAAAGCCAGTGCATTACATGGGTGAAATAGTCCTTTAAATCAGCCATAAAACCGCTTGTGACAGAGGGAATGGAAGGTTGTTTTGAATGCAATCTTCAAAAAATGTTTTACTTGTTAAAACATTTCTAGATTGTCTATGTATGGGTGAAGGGGTTTACTTGCACAGTTTTCCACCACAAAACAGAATAAAATTGACAAAGATTAGGACCAGCTGACCTGCTTTTACTCTATGATTTGACTATTAAATGTTCAATGTTTATTTTGCAAACATATTTTTTAAGGAATAATTTCAACATATTAAAACGAGAGTTCAGTTCATGTAACGGGGTTGACCTTTAAAATGAGGGACAGATGTAAATTCATTATTAATCACATTCATAATAATCTTCAGAAATGACTGTCAAAGCAACAATGAGTATGTTTACATGCACACTCATAATTTGACTTTAAACTAGTTATGGCAGTAGGCTGAGTATGTTATTAGTCATGTAAACACCTTACTCTGCTTATCTTAATTGGCTTAAGGTGACAATCGAAGCAACGCTGTTAAAAACACCTGGTTTTCTGAGCAATCTTTAGAATTATTAGGACACGTAAACGCCTTAATCAGATTCATGTAGGCATATTTAATCTGTGCATGTGCTAGCACGAGTGCAGTGAGTTTGGAAAAAGTGAAAGTATGCATCTTATAAATAGTTGACATGTCCGAATTCGGAAACAAATATGCTTCTCAAAAATAATGTGGTCGCTGTGGTAGTACGTTTATTTTGATTGGCAATTTTCAGCATTTATCAAAGTCCCATCAAGTAGCCTGATTTCAGATGTCCATGCTATTCATTATCTTTGTTTCACAGGGGACAGCCCTAACCATTGCTCTCTCAGTGGGAAGGGCTTATCATCTCGGGAGGCTCAACAACAACATGATTCTGACAAGACGTCTCTCCAGAAGAGTCACTCCAGATCAGAACGTCTCACTAAACACAAGCAGAGACGTATAGGGAAGAAACCTCCCCACCGCTGCTCTGGCTGTGGGAAGAGTTTTTCTAAACAGACGGAATTGATGATTCACGAGCGGATTCACACTGGAGAGAAACCTTATAGCTGTGATCAGTGTGGGGAGAGCTTCAATCAATCAGGACACCTGACTAGACACCAACGCATACACACAGGAGAGAAGCCTTATAGCTGTGATCAGTGTGGGGAGAGCTTCAATCAATCAGCACACCTGACTAGACACCAACGCATACACACAGGAGAGAAGCCTTATAGCTGTGATCAGTGTGGGAAGAGCTTCAATCAATCAGGAGCCCTGAGAACACACCAACGCATACACACAGGAGAGAAGCCTTATCGCTGTGATCAGTGTGGGAAGAGCTTCAATTGTTCAGGATCCCTGACGACACACCAGCGCATACACACAGGAGAGAAGCCTTATAGCTGTGATCAGTGTGGGAAGAGCTTCCATCATTCAGGAAACCTGATTATACACCAACGCATACACACAGGAGAGAAGCCTTATAGCTGTGATCAGTGTGGGAAGAGCTTCAGGAACTCAGGACACCTGACTACACACCAACTCACACACACAGAAAATAAACCTTATAGCTGTGATCAGTGTGGGAAGAGCTTCAATCATTCAGGATCCCTGACTACACACGAACGCATACACACAGGAGAGAAGCCTTATTGCTGTGATCAGTGTGGGAAGAGCTTCAATCAATCAGGAGCCCTGAGAACACACCAACGCATACACACAGGAGAGAAGCCTTATAGCTGTGATCAGTGTGGGAAGAGCTTCAATCATTCAGGATCCCTGATTACACACCAACGCATACACACAGGAGAGAAGCCTTATAGCTGTGAGCAGTGTGGGAAGAGCTTCAATCTATCAGGAGCCCTGACTACACACAAACGCATACACACAGGAGAGAAGCCGTATAGCTGTGATCAGTGTGGGAAGAGCTTCAGTCATTCAAGAAACCTGATTACACACCAGCGCATACACACAGGAGAGAAGCCTTATAGCTGTGATCAGTGTGGGAAGAGCTTCAATCAATCAGCACACCTGACTACACACCAACGCATACACACAGGAGAGAAGCCTTATAGCTGTGATCAGTGTGGCAAGAGCTTCAACAAATCAGGAGCCCTGACTACACACCAACGCATTCACACAGGAGAGAAGCCTTATAGCTGTAATCAGTGTGGGAAGAGCTTCAGTCATTCAGGAAACCTGATTACACACCAGCGTTTACACACAGGAGAGAAGCCTTATAGCTGTGATCAGTGTCAGATGAGCTTCAATCAATCAGGAGCCCTGATTACACACCATCGCATACACACAGGAGAGAAGCCTTATAGCTGTGAGCAGTGTGGGAAGAGCTTCAATCATTCAGGATCCCTGATTACACACCAACGCATACACACAGGAGAGAAGCCTTATGGCTGTGAGCAGTGTGGGAAGAACTTCAATCATTCAGGATCCCTGATTACACACCAACGCATACACACAGGAGAGAAGCCTTATAGCTGTGATCAGTGTGGGAAGAGCTTCAATCAATCAGCACACCTGACTACACACCAACTTATACACACAGGAGAGAAGCCTGATTTACACCAGCTCTCACACACTGGAGAGAAACCTTACTCCTGTCTATATGGAAAGAACTTTGCTCATTCAGGGTCATTGAAAAAACACCAGAAATCACAAACATGTTTTCTTGCATCTCTCTCTTCTCCGGCACAGGTTCCTGATCCCTAAATAAAGTTTCAATAGAAAACATATAGTAAAGAGTGATTTATCTCCCATTCTCTAAGTGTTTACTAAGTCTGATTACCACGGTAACCTGTGTAGCATAATATAAAGCTCTGGATCGATATGTATCAAGCTTCTCGGAGTAGGAGGTTTGTTTGTGTGTGTTGTGGGGTGGGGGTATTCAGGGCTGTATCTTATTTCATTAACTCCTTGTATAATGTAAAATAATGTTTCAACAATACTAGGTGTGTATTCATGTATTCAATAGATAAATAAATTACATTCAACATCTGCTTCTCTCTTCATTTATATGCTGTTTTGTAAATGGATCAGAGACCTATTCTAGAAGACGTTTTCTCCAAAAATACATATTTATTGTAAAACCCTTTACCAGGTTTTAGTGCAGCTGATGGGACAGACAGAAGTACAGAATAATGCAGCTATAGGAATTGTAGTTGTGGTTCTCATCCTCTGTCTCTCTGGCTTCATGTGGTTCAGGTGAGCATCTTTCTAAGACTTATCTTTCATTTTATCATTTTGATTTGTTATTAACTTGATTGTTTTTCAATGATTCATTCATCCATTTATTTATTTTTTTTACATGAAGAAAGCCTCCAGATCTGACACAAGGGACACAGCAGGGAATGGGCAGGTGAGTTGAGGTCAAAAAGTGTTTGTTTTCTTTCAGATCTTTTTATCAGTGCTCGATTAATCTTGCCTGGCACAATGGAACCAATTGAATAGTCCCAATGTATGCTTCTATTGTCTGTCTTTTCTCCTCTCCAGGGAGACTCAGTCCAGTGTATGACAATGGCCTCACTGCAGCACAGACGAGCAGGGTGATGTTCACTATGCCAATGTCCACCTCTATTGCTCCAATAACCAGGAAGTGCCTCTGTACTCCACTGTCCAACTGCCTCAACCCCAGAAAGAGGATGAGGATGTCCAGTAAGATGTTGTGAAATTCAACCCCCCAGTGCTGCCATCCAGTGAGCAAGTCCAGCCATTACAACATCTCAAGATAATTTTTTAATTAGATAATTTTTTAATTAGATGGTACTTGTGCTTGACAGTTAGAAATGCATAAATTAGTTGTTATGCAGACCAGCAGTTGTTTGTTTTAAACGTATTAACATCTACATGATTACTTAAAATGAGACCCCAGAAGTGAAGATTGATGATGACATGTTGCGTCTCCTTTCATAACAGACCTCAGGCACAAGAAGCTGAGGAGGAGCCCTCTGTGCTCTATAGCACAGTCAACAAACCCAGAACCAAGAAGACTACAACCAGACCTGAATAGAAGATGATCTTGTTTGCGTCCCAAATGGTACCTTGTTCGCTCTAGTGCGCTATGTAGGGAATAGGGTTCCATTATGGATGCACCCTGAACACCAGAAGACCTGAACACAAGATGACTCTGACTGGGATTCAATCCAAAGTTGCATTATTTTATAGGTAATAACACTTAAGCCAAGCTCCGCAGCATTTACCTTGAATGTGATTATAAACGTCAGGGAAATTGTCTTTAAAAGCTGCGTTGTCGGCAGCACAGAGGAAATAAGTCTTTATATTTTTATTATTTTTATTATTACTACTAATATAATATATTTAATATAATATTAATATTAGTATATTAGTTTAATATAGTTAACTATAGGGTTTAATATACAGTGGGGGGAAAAAGTATTTAGTCAGCCACCAATTGTGCATGTTCTCCCACTTAAAAAGATGAGAGAGGCCTGTAATTTTCATAATAATAATAATAATATGCCATTTAGCAGACGCTTTTATCCAAAGCGACTTACAGTCATGCGTGCATACATTTTTGTGTATGGGTGGTCCCGGGGATCGAACCCACTACCTTGGCGTTACAAGCGCCGTGCTCTACCAGCTGAGCTACAGAGGACCACATAGGTACACGTCAACTATGACAGACAGAATGAGGGAAAATAATCCAGAAAATCACATTGTAGGATTTTTTATGAATTTATTTGCAAATTATGGTGGAAAATAAGTATTTGGTCAATAACAAAAGTTTCTCAATACTTTGTTATATACCCTTTGTTGGCAATGACACAGGTCAAACGTTTTCTGTAAGTCTTCACAAGGTTTTCACACACTGTTGCTGGTATTTTGGCCCATTCCTCCTTGCAGATCTCCTCTAGAGCAGTGATGTTTTGGGGCTGTCGCTGGGCAACACAGACTTTCAACTCCCCTCCAAAGATTTTCTATAGGGTTGAGATCTGGAGACTGGCTAGGCCACTCCAGGAACTTGAAATGCTTCTACGAAGCCACTCTTCGTTGCCCGGCGGTGTGTTTGGGATCATTGTCATGCTGAAAGACCCAGCCACGTTTCATTTTCAATGCCCTTGCTGATGGAAGGGAGGTTTTCACTCAAAATCTCACGATACATGGCCCCATTCATTCTTCCCTTTACACGGATCAGTCGTCCTGGTCCCTTTGCAGAAAAAAACAGCCCCAAAGCATGATGTTTCCACCCCATGCTTCACAGTAGGTATGGTGTTCTTTGGATGCAACTCAGCATTCTTTGTCCTCCAAACACGATCGAGTTGAGTTTTACCAAAAAAGTTCTATTTTGGTTTCATCTGACCATATGACATTCTCTCCCCAATCCTCTTCTGGATCATCCAAATGCACTCTAGCAAACTTCAGACGGGCCTGGACATGTACTGGCTTAAGCAGGGTGACACGTCTGGCACTGCAGGATTTGAGTCCCTGGCGGCGTAGTGTGTTACTGATGGTAGACTTTGTTACTTTGGTCCCAGCTCTCTGCAGGTCATTCACTAGGTCCCCCCGTGTGGTTCTGGGATTTTTGCTCACCGTTCTTGTGATCATTTTGACCCCACGGGGTGAGATCTTGCGTGGAGCCCCAGATCAAGGGAGATTATCAGTGGTCTTGTATGTCTTCCATTTCCTAATAATTGCTCCCACAGTTGATTTCTTCAAACCAAGCTGCTTACCTATTGCAGATTCAGTCTTCCCAGCCTGGTGCAGGTCTACAATTTTGTTTCTGGTGTCCTTTGACAGCTCTTTGGTCTTGGCCATAGTGGAGTTTGGAGGTGACTGTTTGAGGTTGTGGACAGGTGTCTTTTATACTGATAACAAGTTCAAACAGGTGCCATAATACAGGTAACGAGTGGAGGACAGAGGAGCCTCTCTTAAAGAAGAAGTTACAGGTCTGTGAGAGCCAGAAATCTTGCTTGTTTGTAGGTGACCAAATACTTATTTTCCACCATCATTTGCAAAATAAATTCATTAAAAATCCTACAATGTGATTTTCTG